>NW_025999862.1:2564478-2580910 GCF_001458135.2 Marmota marmota marmota
GTGGATTTGGGCAGAGAACGTGGATTTCCCCAGAACGTGATTGTAGACGGCTGGTGTGAGTTCGGGAATAAAGAGTTGCTGTTTGAATCTACAAGCTGTGTGGTGGCTCGTGATTGTGTGCCCAGCCAGACTGCGGCATTTGTGCCCAGCCAGACTGTGGCAGGGGCCCAGGAGGCAGGAAGCCCCAGGGACTCAGCTAGGCTAGCAAGCCTGTCCAGTGGGGCCCTGAGTCTCCCCTCCCGCTCCCCAGCATGGAGAGGAGCCACGGAATGACAGGACCATGGAGCCTGAGTATCTGTCCTCCACGACCTCCCGGCCTGCATGGGGAAGGAGCAAACAGCACTCCAGGGCCTGACGGACTAGGGGAGGGGGCACCTGACAGGATGGGGGCAGGCAGAGATGGGGCTGCCCAGGCTGAGGGCAAGTCCTCCAAGGGCTGGCTGCTGACCTGCTCTGGGCCATTTCTTTCCTTCCATGCTGAGAAGCAGACCCAGAGCTGGAGGAAGCCTTTCCTCTCCCTCCAGCAGGTAACATGGAGAAAGGCAGGCCCAGGCACATGTCCCCACATGCAGGGTGCACGCCCATTGCTGCCCTCAAATCAGGTCACAGGTGTGCAAGAAAGCCCTCTATTGTCCCTTGTATTTCTGAGGAAGGGCCACAGGTGGGCTGCCCACGCGAGTTTCAGCCAGGCATCCTGGGGTACGGAAGAGACACATCCCCGTTTCCCGGCACTTGGACTCCGACTTTGGAGCTCAGCACTTTGGCTGCCCACTGCCAGGCCCATGGGCAGATGAGGAGTTTCGCTCCGGTTCACAGCAGTGGGGCTGGACTTCCCTCAGGCCTCTCCCCAGAAGGAGGATTTATGGCCTATTGATTCAAAATTGGCCTCAAATAAAATCCAAAGGAGATTTATGGCCCTTCTCAGCCATGGTGGGGACAGTGCCCACTGCCAGCCACCTCCTGAGCTCCATGCCAGTCCTCGGAGCTCGCACGCCCCAGGCCTGCAGAACCCTCTGTGGTTCCTCTTCTGAGTGACACTCAGGGAGCAGCTGGGGCTTCAAGGGAGGCACTGTATGTGGGGACAACTGGTTTCCAGGCATTCCTTCACGGGACCCAGGCATGAGGGTGTGACCCTCCCAGGACCAGATTCCACCCAGGTCTCGTCACCAACTCTTGGCCAAAGGGGCTTCACGAGAAAGCTGAGTGTGACCTGAAGTTGGCTGCAGGCCCAGGACGAGCACCCGTCACGCTTTGTCTCATTCACTCAGCCATGCATGGGTCCTGAGTGCTGCCCGTGTTCAGGCCCCTCTGTTGGCCACCAGGATGCAGGGGTGCCCACCCTGACACGCCAGGAGTTACCCCCAGGAACAAGCATGAAAGCTACCATTTATCAAGCACCTACTGTATGCCAAGTCCGTGCTGGGATTTCTATAGTCACTCTCATCAATACAAATAATATCTAGCAGGTAGACACTGATCGTCCCCACTTCCCTGGCTAGGAAAACGAGGCTCAGAGACATTCAGGAACTTGACAAAGGTCACAGCGTAGAGAGTTGGAGGCAGGAGTTTGAAATGGGCCACTGGAGGCTAAGCTGATCTCAATGGCCTGACATCAGGCAGCTTCCCCAAGCTCCTTGAGAACTTCCTTCCTGCAGCTTCTACAGGGTGGAATTAGTGTTAGGGGAAAGACAAACTGCAGCCACTCCACCTCCTGCCTTGCTCAGAGATAGCCCTGGGGAGGAAGGCCAGCCCCTCAGCGAGTCTAGAGGACCAAGGATCAGAGTTCAGGACATGAGTGGCTCCTGGGGCCCCCATTCCAGCCAGTCGGAGAGGCTCCTCCAACCCACTGGGGTTTCTCGGCTGGGACTGCAGGTCTGTGTGGCCCAGTCTCATTTTATAGGTGAGAAAACTGAGGCCGGGCACTGAGAGATTGAGGCCAGAAGTTACCCCAGAAGTGTACACAAGGGTCGCGTTTGGGACCCTGCCCACATCCTACCTTCATTGTGAAGGTCCCCGTGAGGTTCTGCCCACTCCCGCTGGACGGCTTCCCGGCGGTACACCACATGGGTCCTCCCGCTGGCCTCCGTCTCCTGCTGCCCTCGCTCCAGAGGCTCGATGAAGTAGTCGGAGCTGTCTGTGCGGATGAGGCCCGCCTGGCAGGGGTGCGGCCAGCAGGAGGGAAGAAAGAGAAGAGATGTGAAGACACGGCACAAGACAGGCGGGCGTCCATCAGTGCCAACGGGTGGCCTTTGGCAGGCCTCCTGGCTTGGGATCCAGAACTTCGTATGTCAGGGAAGCGGAGGGAGTGCGTGGGAAGCGGAGCGGGTGGGGCCATCCCTACCTGGAGCAAAGTAGAGCCAGGTTTACTGTGCGGGACTCTGATAAAATTTTATTTGAACCAAGGGTCAGTGGCTCTAAAAGTGGCAGAAGTGTGAAAGTCACAAGGGATGAGCTCACACACCAAGGGCCACATCCCAACCCAAGGACATCACGTGGATTTGGCCTTACCAGTGAGCAGAGTGGGAAATCCTAGCAACAAAGGCCGGTCACCTCTTAGGTGGGCGGTGGCCTCCACTCCAGAATAAAGGGCCCCTGTGTCAGCACGTGTAAAGCATGTGTGCACTTACGCCAGGGCAGGGGGCAGCTAATGCTCCCCCATGAGAAATGATTTCACACAAGACCACACATTCTGTTTTCCATCTAATTTTTTGCATGCATCAAAATATTCCCTTAAAAAAAAAAAACCAGGGGTCAGCTGTGGAAATAAAAACATAATCTTGGCCAAGCCAGGCAAATATGATATTAGCCACCAAGGAAGGCAATAATCAAAGGGGCCAATAAAACATAGAAATAGACGTGCGTTAACATATGTGTGTTTGCCTGCAAATGCAGAGACAGGAGCGCACACACACACCTCATCTGTGTGAGACCAGCCCACCTACCACAGTGCGTGGAAAAGATTAGGCGTTAATAAATAAATACGTGTGGGAACTGTTCACTCATTCACCAAACATCCACTGAGTGCGTACAGCATTCAGGGGATGGGGCATGTCAATTTCCATAAGTCAACTGGACCCTGGCCATTTGCATTTCTTTTTCTTTCTGTTTCTTGATTTGCTTTGCTTTGTTTTGTTGAGATGGGGGATCTTGCCATGTTGCCAAGGCTGGCCTTGACCTCCTCGTCCTCCCATCTCAGCCTCCCAGCTGGACTACAGGTGTGCACCACTGCACCTGGCTCTGAACTCCCTTTTTAAAGCAGCCACTTGAGGCAACCCAATTGCACCCGTTTCTCCAGCTCAGCCTGTTCTGGAGCTGCATCATGGGGTCCCTCCCGGTCCACTGAACACCCACCCCAGCAACAACCCAGCTTTTAACACCCTCTCACACGAGTGGATGAAAATGAAAACATGCTTCTGGGTCAAAACCAAGAAGGCAGCCTTCCAGAGCTCATCACAGTCCCCATCAGGAGGCCGAGAATCTTTCAGGGAAAAGGGCAGCATTATTGTCATGAGTTTGCAGCTTCCCCAGGAACCATCTGATCAGATGACAAGCAGTGGCGTGCAAAGGTCCCGGGGTGCCTGTTAAAACGTCAGCATCGAGCCTGACACCGAGCACATTTTCATTCACTCAAAGCACTTTAACTTTGCACCATTCTGTGCCCTGGGCAGGGAGGAAGAACTTTGGCTAGGAGTTGCTCGTCCTCTGAGTGACAGACTGTCCTGCCCAGTGCTACGTTGGGGCGTGACCAGGTGTCCCAGAGGAGTCCTGGAGGATGGGTACACACCAGGTTGCAAGAAATAAAACTTCAACTCGAACCCCTCGCACATGCCCAAAGGGGAATGTGTAGGCCCCATGACAAACCCCAGCAGGGACAGGGACTGACGTAAAGGAACCAGATGCCCTCGGCTGCCCCGCGTCAGCTCCATCCTCTCAGGCAGGTAGAGATTTGCTTGCAGACACATTTTCTCTTGGCCACCAGAGACGAGACCCTCCCCTCACGGTCCCATAAGCACAATCCAAGGGAGGGCTGTGGGGTCCAGGTTGAGTCACATAGTCACCCTGGGATCGGCAGCCACCAGACATCCATAGTCAGAGGAGGGGGACAAATGCAGGGAAAGATGGGAGAAATTGGTGGGGCTTCGAAAGCAGCCCACCTAGGATGGAAGGGCATACTACGTAGAGGGTCCCCTGGGCCACGATGTGGAGGCATAAGGGACAGTGTTGCCAAATCCCAGGGCCTCTACCACCTGCAGAACCTCCTGAGGGAAGCCCGTCTTCAAGATACGCCAGGGTGGAGGACAAAAGGGACAGCGGGTGGTCTCCAGGGCACACACCAGAACTGCTGCAGCCCTGTGGACATGAGGGCTTCTGAAGAGGCTCTGGGCCATGTCCCCCACCATGCCCTCCTGTACCGCTGTCTGAACGGGAGGTTGGAGGCCGTTTCTGCCCTCAGAACAGGCAAAGCCAGAGACCTTCCCTGCCCAGGCCCACCCAGAGCCAGACCAGGCAGGTGGCCTGAGGTGTCAGGCCCTCACCCCTCTCTGAAGCAGGCTGACAAGAAGAAGCCTCCAGACCAGAAGGCAGAAGTCTCCCCCAAACCTCTGGGGCCCAGGCTGGACGCCTCTCCCAGGCCCTCCTCTATTCTGGGACTTCGTTAACCAACCGCACGAAGGGGTCCCCTCCGAACCTGCCAGTCCCTGCCTCAGTCCACATGGCCTCGTCAGAAGAAAGAGTTCCAGAATGACCTGCACGGTGTAGGGCTGAGCTGTGAGCCGCTGCCTTCTGAGCCACAATGCCCCACGGACCCCACGGACCCCAAGGGCCTCCTGCCTGTCGGTCTGAGGCTTCCCGCCCCCAGCGACAAAACCAGCAGGGGCTCTTCTTTTGCTTGTCACCTCCTGTGACAGAGAGCTTCCTCCCTCTCACAACACACTCTGTGAGGTCACTCCTCACATTTTACTGAGCTAAAGAGCACACCCTACATCCCGCCCTCTATAAACAGTCTTATTGTCACCGTTATTACTGACGGTAGTGCCCGCCACTCACGTTTACACAGATCATCTCACCATCGTTGTGTGCTCGGCCTGTGGCATAGGCACTAATGTGAGACCCATTTCGTGGATGAGCAAACATGTTCAGAAAGATTAAGTGATCTGCCCAAAGTCACCCAGCAAGGGTCAGCACGAGGACAGGACCAGCTCCGTGCAGCTCCTGATTACTTCAGGTCATCTCTGGACCTGCTTCTGCCCTCGTGGGCCACTGGGCACAAGGAAGCATGCCTTCCCTAATCCCACCTACAGATCCCAGGCCTCTGTGTGACAGTGCGGGGCAGGGATGCGCCTTCCTGCTCCAGGCAAAGCCTTCCTGGGAGGCCGCCCACCCCCCACAGCACACGACCTGTAAGAGGAACAATCCCTTCCTGCTTCTCGGTGTCATTGGCCTAAAAGGATTCTGAGCCCCACAAAGCCCCTTGGTGTCCCTCACTCAGCTCTTCCCCTCCACAGGTGGACTCCACAGGCTCCTGGGTCTGGTCCAGCCTCCCTGTCCCCAGGCCTCACCCTGGGGTGAAGACTCTGCCTGCCCTGACTGTTGAGGACAAAGGAGCCAAGCAAGCTGGGAAATGAGTTTCTCACTTCCTTTGGGACTGCGTGTCCTACCAGCCTTTCCAGGGATCAAGGGCAGACCCTTCCCTTGACTCTTCTTGTCCTGCCCGTGCATCGTGCCTGGGCCTTGCCCAGGTTCGGCTCCGCTGGGCCTCAGGGATGCTCGTCCTGGAGAGGACGGCTGGGCAAGGTCAGCCCTAGTGCCCGGCGCCAGCTATCATTAAACTTCATCAAGCACTCCTAGGTGTGACCCACCTGGGCGGCCTGGGCCCAGCCTGTCCCCACAGACCCCTGCTGCCCCTCTGCACAGTGAGAGGTTTGGCCCAAGTTCCCTTGAATCTCTGCCCTGGCCAGGAAGCCAGGCACCACTCAGGGCAGACAGACTGGCAAGCAGCGCTTTCTGGCTCCCTGCCTCTTCACTAAATTACCCCCATTTCTCTCAATTTATGAGATGTTTATATTTCTGAAAAGTGGTGGTTAATTTGAAAGCACTAAGATCAAATCAAATTTCGGGATAAAAAATCAAGAATAAGTGGGAATCTAAACTCTGGTAGGCCGGAAAATAAAAGCCAGCCATATCTATTTTCACCAACTTTTTTGCAAACAGTTCAAAAGTAGGAAATACACCCTGGAAAGGCTCTTCATGCAATAAAAACAAAACAAAAAAATCACTGATGACATGCCGTGGAGCCACATGCCACACGGCCCTCAGCCAGTCTCTCCATGAGCGGGCCCGGCCACCCCAGCCTTGATCTAAACTCCCTTTCATGTGGCCGTTCTTCGGTGTCTTTCCTGGGAGGTGGGTGGCTGGTTAGGGGTCAGGGTGAGGAGGACTATTTGAATTTTCTGTTGTGACTGGTGACATCATTTGATCCAGAGGCCTCCGGGCCACACTCTCTGAGGTTTTCCATTCTAGGCTCCCCTCAGGGAGGCCCCAAGTCCATAGTGTAATTCCAGGGCACTGAAGAAGACCTGGTCACATGGTAAGTGGAGAGGTGAGGGCTGCCTTAGATATCCCCTTGTGACCTGCTCTGGGCCTAACTGAGCAAATTCAGTCGGTCACGAGTCGGTAGATGTCTACTGGCAGAATGAGGTCCCAAATATGGTAGCACAGAGTGAAAGCCAAGTCATTTTGAGATCTGTACATACGTGTACATGCGTATGCGCAGATGTGTTCACTTCTAAAGCTGCATGTGTGTGCTTTCAATCGGGAGGCAAGGGTGCACCGAGCCAAACAGCAGACCTCAAGGGAGGCAGAGGAAAAGATCCATGGGGACCGGAAACATTCTCAGATGGACCAGAAGTCCAGGCTTAGACACGGGGGACCTCTAACTGTGCCATCAGGTGCAGAGAGAATGAGGAAGGACAATCTATAGTCCAGATAGGTCCAGATGGCTCTGAAAGGGTAGCCACAGGCCCTCTAGGAAGGGGCGTCCCGAGTCCCCTTGCTGTCCCCTTGGGTGCCCCAACCTTCCTATATACCTAGAGAGGGGACCCATTTCAAGACAGCAGTCCGTGGAGCCAATCACGGGGTGGGCTGGGGCTCCTCCTCTTCCTCCTCGCATGGCTGGCTTATCTTGTGCCTCTCAGAAGAGAAAAAAGCTGGAAGAGCTACCTGCTAGCCAGCCATCCTACCACTGCCTAAGAGAGCGCATCCCTCCTGAACTCGGTCCAGAAACTTCATCACGAGGGTCTTATTGCCACCGGGAACCCTGGGCTGGCGGTGCTGTCCCAGGTTCTAAGCTTCCAGCAAATCAGGCCTTGAAGCTGCTTCCTCTGAACAAATGAGAGGAAGCTGGAGTGTGGGGTGAGGAACAGAGATGGTTTCCACCGGGTTCCTGAGGGGCGCTGGATGTCCCCCACCCAGCACCCTGCATCTCTCCCAGCCACCTCCACCTCACTCTCTCCCTAGACCATGTGTCTCCTGCAACTGCTAAAACCTCGGCCACCTCGAGTGCAGTGCCTCCTTGCTTCCCACCACCGCCTGGCTCACTCAACCCAGCACAGCTAGCCCCCTCCCCCACCAAGGCCTCACCCCCTCCCCCACGCCTCACACCTGGCGTCCCACGCACACCGTGATTCTCATATGAACACCCATAACTCTCTCCCCCAACCCTTCCTGCTCTCCCAGAGAAGCTCCTCTGCCCTGGTTCAGCCCAACCACACCCCCCTACTCGATGGTCACACATTGACGGAGGTGACACACGCAGATATCCTCGGCTCTCACCTGAAACCCAACCACACATGGCACATGTGCGTGACGCTGCTGGGGTGGTGCTGCATTCCCGCGGTCCATGTCCGTTCCAGGTCTCCAAATGGCCAGACTCCCAGCACTGCCCCCGCCCCAACTCCAGGGCTCCCACCACCTGACGACGAACAGCCCTCCCCCACTGGGCCCTCCTCCTGCACCCTGTGCCCAGGGTCACCTCCCTCTCACCTCTTCAAGGGCTCAGCTCCTGTACTCAGCACCCCTCTTCCCAGCATCACATGCTGTCCCCTCTGTCCCTGCCCCCGTCCCTGCCCAGCTGCCACCCCAGGACACCACTTGCCTCCACACCCACTCCCTCTGTGCCCCTCTACACACGCCAAGTGACTTTTAGAGCCACGACTTCCTGGAGGCTCCTCACCTGTGACCACTACGTGACCAAAGCTAGCGATCACTTCTTTTTCTGGTCTCCTCTAACCACACACTCTCCTGGGCATTTCCTCAATCCTGGCTTAAGAGACTAGGTGTTCGCAGGTGATTCCCAAATTACATCCGCAGCCCTGACTCCTCCCGGAAGTCCTTATGTGATCATCCAACAGCCCCGTGGTGGAGTCCTGATCTCCATGGAACCCTGGTGTGACTCCCAGACTCACTCCTTTCCCTGTCTTTCCCAACTCTGCAAACAGCACTACCCTTTTCCTGCTTGCTCAAACCAAAATCAAGGGGGAAACGTGAGCCCAGGGATCAAATCCCCCAACCTCTGGTGGTTCCTGCAAAATGGGTTCAGCTGAAAACAGCACCCAGCGTAAACTGCAGGGTGCAGACCCCCCCAAGGGGTCAGGCTGGGCTGCTGTCTGTGGTTCATGACAAGGGAGGGCAGCCCCACCCTACACACCCGACACCCTGGGACCCGGCTCCTGCCAGGACTCTTCAAGATGCCCCAGATCCCTTCTCCTGGCATGTCCTCACATCTGCACAGAGCACCTACTGCATGCCAGGGCTGACGGGGTGGGGTGCAAAAAGACACCAGAGCAGCCTCTGCTCTCCTAATAAGGACTTGGATCTGGAATATATTTTAAAAACTCTTAAAACTTGATAATTAAAAGACAAATAACCCCATTTAAAAATGGGCAAGGGATCTGAATAGACATGTCTCCAAGGAATATATCTTAATGGCCAATAAGCACATGAAAAAAATGTTCAGTATCATTAGTCACCAGGGTGATGCCAATCAAAACCACCCTTTACGCCCACTGGAACGGCTAGAGTCCAAGTCTGATAACAGCAAAGATGTGGAGAAATCAGAACCCCAGGCTTTGCTGGTGGGAATGTAACATGGTGTGGTCACTTGGAAAATAGTCTGGCAGTTCCTCGAGTGATTTAATGGAATGGCCGCCTGATCCAGAAACTTCACTTCTTGGAATAAGCCCAAAGAAACAAAAACATATGTCTACAACAAAACCATGCCAGTGGGTGTTTATAGAAGCATTACTCCCAGCAGCCAAATGGTGGAAATCTTCATGCCCATCTATGAAAGAACAAATAAACCAAGCCTGGCATATCGCACCATGGAATATTACCCAGTCGTGAAAAGGAATGAAGTACTGATACACACCATAACACGAATGAACTCAGAAAACACTATGCCACCTCAAAGAACCAGACCTCAAAGACCAGATATAAGTGCATTTATATAAATGTATAGAAGTCAGAAATAGGTTAGTGGTTGCCAGGGGCTGGGTAAGGAGGAGTTGTGGGGGGGGAAGCTAAAGGGCCCATATTTCTTTTTGAGCTGATGAATATCTTCTAAAATTGACTATGAGGATGGTTGCATGTATCAGGGAATACAACAAAATCCATTGAATTGTACACTTTACACAGGGTGAGTTACATGGTACATGACTTACATCTCATCAAGGTAGTTTAAAAAAAAAAATAGCCAGAGACAGTGGCACCTGCCTATAATCCCAGCAACTCAGGAGGCTGAGGAAGGAGGATCATGAGTTCAAGGCCAGCCTCAGCAACTTAGCGAGAGCCTAAGCAATTTAGTGAGACCCTGTCTCAACATAAAATATAAGAAGGGCTGGGGATGTGGCTCAATGGTCAAATGTCCCTGGGTTAAATCTCTGGTATGAAAAAAAAAATGCACATTAGGGAGAAGAGAGACACAGGGAGACACATACACAGCACGTAGGTCACCCGCCACAGTGCAGCGTGAGTCAGCGTGGCTGGGTTGAAAGCACGCAGACGCTGAGATTCCATATAATTCAAACCTGATGTGGAAGCCCCAACCACAGGAGTGCTGCTGGAGGCTGGGGCAGCCAAGACCTTGGCCCCAGCCAAGGAAAGTCTACAAGCTGATTCAGACCTAGCTGCAGCCCTAGGGGACAGGCAGGAACAAGGAGCCCTTGGAGGATGGGGCCCAAAACAGTCAGACTTGCCCTCCACTGGCATGTTCTGCCATGCCCCGGAGGGGCGACAGGAGCATTCCCAGAGTGGGCCAACACCCGGGGGGAACACCGGGAAGAGCGAGGCCGCAGCAGCTGCAGGCGGTCATCTGGGGTGACCACTGGGCTCAGTTCCCAGGGTCATGTCCTTGGCAGGCCCTGGGAGGGACCGGGTGAAAGGCTGCTGAGGTCTTGCAGAGCCCAGCCCAGCGTGGTGCGAATCCCTCCTTCTAGGAGAGGCAACACGGTGGGTGGGTGGGCAACACGGTGGGTGGGTGGGTGGGTGGGTGAACGCTGAGACCCTAGGGCCGGGAGCCAAGTGGCAGAGCCAGGAGAGTTGAGATTCCGGCTCTGCCGTCCAAATCATATAATCTGGGGCAAGTTGCTCGACATCCCGGTGCTCTGGGATTATAGCAGCACCATCTTGTAGAGATCGTACCTGGGAACCTAGCACGGACCTGGCCATGCGCCCAGGACTAAGTAAGGGTTTGCATTTGCCATCATGATCATCATCATTGTCATCATCATTGGAACCCCTGTCACTCAAGAAGGGAGCAGGGGGCTCAGGGCTGGGAGCAACACTCTGGAACCACAGGAGGGTTTGACCCTAACTTCTGGCTGCACTGTGGCCTGGGTTTGAGCTGCTTAGTAAATGGGACGATATCCCTGGGGGAGGAGGGGGTACCAGTGGTTGAGCATGCTTAGGGGAAAAGTCTGGAAGAGGGTGATTTTAAAGGTAAAAAATACGTACAGATGAAGGTGGGTTGGAGACATACCCAGCTGCTAGGGAGTTGTCTCTGGATGGCAAAATCATATGCGATTTCCTTCTTTTTAAATTTCCAGGTATTATCTAACTTTTCTATGATTTCCTTGTTGCAAAAGGAAAGCCGATTCTGCACAGAATGATTGCCTACTAAAATGAGAGGGCAATAATTATGTAACTTCCCTTTCCTAAGACCATTTGGGAGGTGGAGGGGGGAGGGAGGAAACAAACTCGTGTTCAATGTCTGTCCCTGTGACAAAATGCCTGAAATAATGAACTTAAAAAGAGAAAAGGTTTATTCTGGCTTCGTTTCAGTGGTTCCAGTCTGTGTGGCTCTATTGTCTTGGGCCTGTGGCGAAGCAGAACACCGTGGTGGGGAGCATGTGGTGGAGCAAAGCTGCTCACCTCACAGCAGCTGAAAGCAAAGAGAGAGACAGGAAGGGACCACAGTCCCAATATCCCCAGTGACCTCACTTCCTTCTACAGGCCACACCTCCCCAGGTTCCACCAGCTCCAAGAGCACCACAGGCTGGCCACCAAGCCTTCAACACGGGCCTTTGGAGGAAGCTCCAGATTCAACCCATAGCACCCACACAACAGAACCCTCCTTTTCTGTTCCCCACTGTCCTGCCAAGCGGTTCAGAGGCTGGGGAGTGACACACCTGAGATTCCATCCCCAGCTGGGGCTCTTCCCAGATGGTGGCACACCTGAGGCCTTCTCCAAGCCTCGGTTTCCACATCCAAAGCCAAAGCTTTGGGAGGATGAACTGAAATAAGGCCTGTGGGACGTCCCTCCTGGGCCTGGCCAGCAGCAGCGTGAGGTCTTCTCTTTCCCTCCTTCCTTGGCCTGGCTCTCCTGGCCCCCACATCATGAGCCTAGTTTCTCTGTCAAACACAGAGTCTACTTTCCGGAAGGCTACAGCAGTGGTCCTTGTGCCTTGATGCTCATCAAAGTCACCTGAGGAATTTGCAGAACTGTCACCCAGGCCAGACGCCAGACCCATGGAATCAACTCTCAGTGGGTGGGGCTTGGCCATCAGCATATTCTTGGAGACACCCAGGGGTTCGGATGTGCAGCCAGAGCCGAGAGCCACACGCCTAAACTCTGGAGGCATCCAACGAAATGTCTGACATTAAAAAGAATGTCTAAGGGACAGTCCGTGTCTCTTCTTAGAAAGAAGAAGCCGGGCATGGTGGCACATGCTTGTAATCCCAGCGCCCAGGAGGCTGAGGCAGGAGGATCACTAGCTCAAAGCCAACCTCAGCAACTTAGCAAGACCCTGTCTCTAAATAAAGTATTTAAAAAGGGGGGCTGGGGATGTGGTTCAGTGTTTAAGGGCCCCTGGGTTCAATCGCCCAGATCAAAAAGAAAAAGAAGACAGCATGGGGTGGGTGCGGTGGAGGCTCAACCAGAATGAGTCTATTGTATTGTAGGAAGTGGGCAAGAAAGAGAGGAAATGAGTGGACCACGTATGTGTGCCCTAAATGGGGCAGGGGGAGGGGTGGCGTCCAGACAGGCTGGGTTCTCACACTTCTCCTGCTGCGACCAAGGGCCCTGAGACCACACTGAACCTGGGCCCAGTGCCGTCTCAGGACCTGATCATCTCTTCCCTGCAAGGTGCCACTCTTCTGTGAGTGAAGAATAATTTGCCCAAATTGCTCCAACAAGGGAGGTGGACCCCAGAAGGAGTTAGGGATGAGGGGCTGTGATTTCCTGGTAGCCAAGGGCAAGTCAATGCCACAGCCAGCCACGCTGGGAAGCCCACAGTGTAAGGACAATCATCAGCAGTACCTCTCTAATGACAAGAATTAGTAGCACCTCTGATGTTTTCAATGACGATGATGGTGGAGACTAGTAACTCTGTTCTCTAGCAAACTAGAAATAAGTTGCTCAGGTCATCGAACACTTAATGACTGTTCTTAAAGAAGGGGGTGTGACTTTGTATCCACCCCCTCCTCATCCGGCAGAAGCAGGGGTCCTGGCGCAGTGGCAGGGCTCTCACCTGTAGGTCTCAGAAGCTCGCCTTCAGCCGCAAACGCTTCCCCGGAGCCCAGGAGAGTGCGGACCTCGCTGGGCCTGCAGCCACCCACAATTTCCACTTCCCAGTGCCCAGGAGCCACGTGGCTTGGAGGCGCCACCATTATAGCCCACCATGCTCGGCCGGGAGCATTGCCGAGCCCCCTGCTTGGCCCCAAGTCCTGGCTGCGGCTGTAGCTTCGGGACGAGGAGACAGGAAGAAGCCCGTGAGTGCCAGAAGGCGGCGGGGCTGCCAGGCCTGGGCTGAGGAGGGCTCCTGTCACGGAGGCTCCGCAGCCGAAGCCCACAGCTCCCCCGATGCCAGCACCAGGAAACTAAGCAGCCAGCCCCTCAGCAGGGGAGGGCCAGCCTGAGGGGGGCCCAGGAGGTCCCTGTCCCAGCCAGGCCTCCCCTCTGATCCAACCCCGTAGCAGCCTGGCCCAGACAGGTGCTGCTGGGCTGCCCGCCCAGCCTCCCCCAGGTGAGATCATACAGGTAATGGTTGTCACCAAGTCCGACACACACAGATCTGCAGCAAGTGGCAGATGAAGGTGTCCTGTAGAAGGCAAGTAAGCAAAGGAGATGGAAAGAGGCATGACCTATTCACCAAAATCCCAATGCCACCTGACTCTGACCCCACAACAGGGCCCTGATCACACACCGACCCCGGACCACCTCAGGAAAGGGTGGGAAAAGCAGGTGTAGCACCTAAATACTGCCAGGGACCAGCCTCAAGCACACGCTCCTGACTTCCAGAGCTCCGACTCCTCACCGAAGCACGGCGGTCAGTTACAGCACACAGATGCCCGCAGCCACCGGGTGTTCCCCAGGGTCCCGCTGCCTTCACCCTGCGCAGCACTCCGCCTCCTCGACCCTCCCTGCCGCGCCCCTGGTTCCTTCCTTCACTCACTCATCAGAGAACAGCTGGGCAGGCCCTGCCAGGTGCTGGGGATGCAGCCCAAACTCCCTCTTCCTGTGGAGCCACCGTGCTGTCGAGGGCTGAGGGGACATCAAATGATGGAACGGTAGCAGTGTCACCTGCGGCTGAACCTGGATCCCAGCTGGCCAGATCCTGCCGCTCACCCACCCGCACAAGAAATAAGCCTTCGATGGGAAAGGAAGAAGGAATGTTCTATAGTCGGGGAGAGCTGGGACCCGGGCAGGCAGTGGAAATTGCTCCAGAGAAAACGGGCACAAAGGCCGGGTGGGGAACGGAGGCTGAAATCTTAAATAAGGGAGTCAGGGAGGGTGGGCAAAAGCCAGAGGGGGCTGAAGGCAGGCCCTGGCGGAGCAGGATCCCCATAGGGAAGGCAGTAAGGAGGACGGGGAGGAGGGACGATGACGGCCCCGGCTGGCTGCTCCCAAGGAGTGACCTGCACTTACCAGGGTGCCCAAACAGCAAGGCGCAGGACAGTCTGATAAGGAGCATTGCTATCACCCCGGGGGACAGGACGTGGCTCACAGGAGAGCCCCCGGGACCTGTTCCACACCTGGAATCACACGTGTCCACAGGGTCCTCACACCGTTGTCCCTGCTATGAGTTCCCAGGATGCCAGCCGTCTCACTTGTCACCTATCATCGCTCCTCCTCCACACGCCCAGGGCCTCTGTACTGCTCCAGCTTCACAGGGGACGCGAACTGATTCACCTCACGCCACCTGCTTTGTTGTGAGCCACCTTACACAAGCACCCTCTGGACCAGACTTCAAAACAAACTCCCTTGGGCACGGGCCCCTTATGAGAGACCACCCCCTGCTCCCACGGGGTGGCTGTGGGTTGGGGGACAGCATATTTCACCCAGAGCCTCCCCATTCGGGGGTGATGGTGACACGGTATCCCATGTCCCACACCCCCAGGCCAGCAGACTTCCCGTGGAAGGTGCCTGGGCAGTGTGGGTGGGCTCCCGTTAGCCTCAAGGGGGTGGGGGGCCCTGGACAGGGGACAGGGTTTTTCTGGACAGAGGGAAGGTGTAAATATGCGGCTGGCTCCAAAGCCAAGCCTGACGAAGGCCTTCAGCAAGCTGCTGGGGACAAGTCTGCTTGGGGACCAGCCGAGTCCTGACAGAGGCTCTCACCTTCAGATCTTTCTCCACCAGGCGCCTGTCTACGGCGGCTCCCTCGGCGGCATGACAGCACATCACTGCAGGGCGTTTGTGGTCCCATGACCAGTGATGTGTACCTCACACAAGTCCCTGCCACCTGCCCCCTCACCGACATTTTGAAAATGGTTAAAGTAGCAGCCGTGGTGACTCGGGTGGAGTCTTGGGGAAGCCGAGCAGCCCCTCGCAGGAGGAGCCTCCTAGACACCTTAAGGGTACCCTGTCCCACCCAGGGGCTCCCGGGACGCCAGGGCCCATCTTCCTCATCACGTGTCATCGGACACACCGTGGCTTATGGTCTTGAGTCACGCTCACGTACACCAGGCCTCTTCCACTGACTCAGGACAGGCTGCTGGGGCCGTAGGAGGAGCGTGGGGCCCCACCAGTCCTGATGGAACGGTCACCTGCTCTGCGTGACCCTGGGCCAGTCCTTGGCTCCCCTGAGCCTCCGCTCTCTCAGCTGGGAAATGAAGAGGGACACAGAGGCCCCCAGAGCCTTTTCCAGCCACAGCTGTTTCCAGCTAGGTCAGAGTCGGGGGGAGGGTGGGGACCGTGATGGCCTTAGACCACCAGGGAGGCTTCATGACCTGCAGCCGTCAGAAGACCCTGAGCCTGTGCTACAGGGAGCTCTGGGCTGCCGGGATTAGGGCTGGTGGTGCTTCTAGGGCTCGGAAGGCAGGGCAAGGCCCAGGGGCTGGAAACAGACGCTGGGGCCTGCAAAGGGCCTTAGAACGTTCCACTATAAAGCCTGGGAAACAGGGAAACCCCGAGGGCACTCGCTGAGACCCCACCCGGCCTCTGTGCCCTCAGGATGGGAGGAGAACCAGCTCAGCCCCTCCACGCTCACCAGCCCCCAGCGCCAGGGAACACCACAGCTGTCCAGGAAGAAAAATCAAACAAGCCCTCGCTGCAAGGGGAGGTGCTCGGCGCAGCAGTGAGGTGATGTCTGGCTCTTACTCCATATCATAAATAAGTTATTAATCCCAGACAGCAAGGCCAGTCACAGGGAGGCCAGGGAGGCAGCCTGCAAGACCAGACAGCCTCAGGACTGGAAAGTCACAGCGCCCGATCACCTCCCCTCAACAGGCCAGCCCGGGGGATGGGCCTCCAGGAAGCAAGAGGAAGAGCCCTGGGATAGGCATCGGGGTCCAGGGGCAAATCCACCGTGCACCCCCACTGCACATCCCCCACTGCGCACCCCCACTGTGCACCTCCCAAGGCACATCCCCCACTACGCACCCCCACTGTCGCATCCCCCAGCTGTGCACCCCCCAACCCGTCCACCCCCACTGCACATCC
>NW_025999862.1:2580962-2590624 GCF_001458135.2 Marmota marmota marmota
CTGCACACCCCCACTATGTACCCCCCCCACTGCACATCCCCCACTATGCACCCACCACTGAGCACTCCCCACTTTTTTTTTGGTACCAGGGAATAAACCCAGGGGTGCTCAACCACTAAGCCACATCCCCAGCCCTTTTTATATTTCATTTAGAGACAGGGTCTCACTGAATTGCTTAGAGCCTCTCTAATTTCTGAGGCTGGCTTTGAACTCGTGACCCTCCTCCCTCGGCCTTGGGATTACAGGCACATGCCACCGCACCTGGCTCTGTGAACACACTACTACAGCATGATTTCCAACCACCTTACAGATGCACAAACTGAGGCTCAGAGAAGTCGAGTTACTTGCCCCTAGCGTCAGTATGGAGGAATGTTTGGGAAGATGGTTGCTGCTGTCCCTCCAGTCCCTGTGCACAGTCTCTGCAATGAGTCTCTCTGCTGACCCTCCCCTCAAGAGATGGAGTCCATCTCTCCATTCTGGAAAAATTCTAGCCTAGCCTCGAGACTCACTTTGACCAACACAATGATCAGAACCATGTCAGGCAACTCCCAAGGTTGGGTCTAAGGGGGTCCCCCAGTTTGGGCCTTCCTCTCTTGGACTGCTGCTCACAGACTGCAGCGGAGGAAGCCAGTCACCTGCTGGAAGTCAAGAAGTGACAGAATAAGGCCACCCATCAACAGCCAGCACGCACTGGCACTGAGGAGGCCCACTGAGACCCTCCGGCCCAGTCCACCATCAGGCTGAACGCAGCCACCCCAGAGTCCAGGAGCAACCAGGAGAGAGCCCCGCAGCCACCCTGCAGGACCAGGCCAGGGCAGCAGCTGCTGTCAAAGTTCCCCGGCCCTCGCTGTTTTGTCACATAGTCACTCGGTTCCCTGTGCTGCTACCTCCCCAGTATATTCTGGGATCTGGTTGGAGTCACCTCCACACTGAGTCCTGTCCTGCCTGTGGCCCAGGCCCTCACACGCCCACAGTCAGGAAGCAGGCCACCGACTAGGGTCACCACAGTGGGGTGGGTCACAGGAAGCTCCGTTTCTCTCCAGTATCCATTTCTGGTCTGCAAAGCTGCAAACTTAATTCCACAGGGGACCCGTGAGTCTCAGGGAGCCGGGTTGTCTAAATCTACACAGCAAACATGAAAACCCGGCTCCCATGCCCAGAGGGTGTGAGTCCTGGGGACAGAGAGTCCCTGGGCAGTGGACTACCGAGTACAGGCAAATAGGGTCCCCTCACGGTCCACGGGGCCACAAGAGTGACGGCCTCGAGCACCACTGGGAGCACGTGGGACTGCTGCGGAGCAGAAGGGCAAGGGGTGGTGTGCGTGCCACATTGGTAACCTCTGGCCCAGGGACAGAAGTGGCCCAGGGCTGTCCATGAAGAAGATGATGACAGAGGTGCTGTCCTGCACACAGATGGGAATTAGCATCACCCCTGAGAACAAGCCCCCCCACTCTCCTTTCCTGACATGCACCTGGAGACTGCCTGGTAGATGGCCCCATGCTGGCGTCAAAGGGACACACAGGTGACCACGCTGACACCCTGCCTTTGGGAACAACTAATGGGAAGGGTCATGGCAAGAATGCCAACTGGGGATAGGAGCAAGCTGCACCCTGAGAAAAACACAGTTTGGGGAGAGGCTGGGTCCCACCTGCTCAGCCGAGGGCTCAGGGACCCCCTGGGCAGCAGTCAGACAAATAAATGGGTGCTCGACACTTCCATTCCTTCCCGCCACCATCCTCAGACCTAGTGGACTCAACCAATAAAGCTACACCACCCAGTAGCCAGGCTGATGGTGAGCATCACAGAACCTTCACACCATGACACGCTTTCCCGGGGAGCAAACTGGGGCCCCGGAGTTTAGGGGAGGCCCTGTGGGACAGCAGGCAGGTCAACCCAGGCGGCCTGATTCCAGGGGTCACACATCATCCCCAGCACATACTGCTTCACTGTTATGGTGTGAATGGGGCCCCCAAATTCATGTTGAAACTTAACCATCGGCGGGGCCGTATTACGACAGGTGGGCTTTAGGTGACTAAATCAGGAGGACAGAGTTTCCATGAACAGGATGAGCCACCTTAAAATGGGCCAGAGGGAACTAGCGAGGCTCTTTTGTTCTTCCATCCCTTCCATCTCCTCTGCTTTCCTCCCCCTCAAGAGGACGAAGCATCCAGGCTCCATCTTGGAAGCAGAGAGGCACCCTCACCAGGCACCAGAGTGCTGGTGCCTTGGCTTCCCAGCCTCCAGACCCCTGAGGAATCCTTTTCTACTGTCTGTAATGTCCCGATTCAGGTATTTTATGATAGCAGCATCCAAGGCCTAAGACACTGATGGCAATCTAAGGCCGCTAACAGCCGCCCCGCTGTGTTTGGTTCATAACTGTCTTAAAACTTAGAACTTTATTTTAAAATCCTTATTTTTTATTTCTTCCAAAAATACTCACAGCTCTAGCAACACCAGACTGGCCTGGAGAGGGCAGGTCCTCCCCGATTTGCCACAATCCCACCTGCTCCTACCATCACCCGGCCTCTGCGGTTCCTCCTGTTACACGTCCACTCCACACCCACTCCTGGGGGCATCTGCAACTCCCCTCCTGTTCCTCTGACCCCAGAGGCCCAGCCTCACACTCGGGCACAAATTTAAGACATTCTGTGATTTTCAGGCTTCTGGAATCTAGGAATAGTGGGCTGAGTTTTATCCCTGTAGCCTCAGGATCCTGAGCAGGGGGCCGCCGGTTGTTAACAGGATGCCCCACGGGGCACCTCTCAGCAGGCCCGTCTCGGCCTCCGGGTCATTAAGAGCATGGTAACACTAGGTCCCCAGGCCCTGAGCAAGCACCCTCCGCACTTTCTGCACAGAACAGGGTGGGGCTCAAGGCTTTCCCAGCCTCAGAAGCAGAGGTGGCCTGGGACTCAGGCCTACATAAGACAACACTAGGCTGGGTACACATACACCTGGAATCCCAGCAGCTTGGGAAGCTGAAGCAGGAGGATCTCCAGTTCATAGCCAGCCTCTGCAACTTAGTGAGGCCCTAAGCAACTCAGAGTGGCCCTGTCTCGAAATAAAAAATTTTAAATATGGGCTGGGGATGTGCCTCAGTGGTTAAGCACCCCAAGGTTCAATCCCTGGTACCAAAAAGAAAACCTAAGATAACCCTTGGCCCTCACAGCCAAATGTCTATAGCACTGCAATATAAGGATATAGCAATGGTGGTAGTACTTATCATTATTAATCATTACTACCACAAGTACTAAGTAACAAATGTTACTATTTGTTACTGGAAGAATCCCCACTTTTCAAGGCCCCAATATAAACCAGACACATTACATAATCTCATTTAACCTTCTGAATTCCCCTCCTTACAGATGAGGAACCTGAGCCCAGAGGGACTTTGCCACTTGCTCAGGATCACAGAGCCAGTCTGCACCAGAGTTGAAGAGCCGGCACCTCCCAATCCCCTAGACCACCTCCTCATAATGACAACTGGCAATGCCCTTCTGGGGCCCTTTTGTAGGCCAGGCACTTTCTATAACAGCTTGTTGAGACAGAGTTCACACATCACACAATTTGCTACTCGACATGTACAACCTAATGGTCTGTGGTGTGTGCACAGAGTGGCGTGAACACCACCGTGATCCACTTGAGAGCATTCCTATGACCTCACCCTTAGCCAGTAGCCCACCCCCCACATGCAGTCCGTTTCAAAGACAAAAGGAGTGCAGCTCAGAGTGCTTCTGGGACTTGGTCCGTGGCAAGGGGCAGGGCTGGGATTCTGCCCCCCTCCCCGCCCCGTCCCCTCCTGCACCCTGCCAGGTCTCCTCAGAGTAACCTGTCAAATACGCAGGGTCTGCTGGGGGCGGGAGTGAAAAGCAGAACCAGATGTGACAAATCTTACACGTGTGGCCACTGCGGTGCCAGGCCCTGACTCACAGAGGCACAGGGAAAAGGGGAAGCACAGCACAGCCAGGCCCCAGCCCACACAGCACAGGGTATCAGGGCCCTAAGAAGGTGGGACCCCAACCTGCTGACCCCATCCCTGTACTCTGTGACCCTCCAGGACCCACAAGGAGCTGGCCTCCAGGCCAGGCCTCTGTGCTTCTCCCAGGTATGGAGCAACAGTGGCCTGAGGAGCACCCCTTTTGGTCACCACTGTCACCTGGACACATTCCCAGTCTGGGCTCTTAGGTGTGACAGCACCCCAGACACCAGAGGAAACATTTTGCAAACAGGACCAGCCTCCCCACATTCCTTACTTCCTGCCCCAAGACACTCTGAGTGACTCTGCTGGCCAGGGCCCAGCACTTTTGTCCACGTTTATGACATTAAAATACTCTTGAGCCAATGCCACCTCCCCAGGGAGCCCTGTGCAGCTCTGGGGCTGGAGCTTCATGAGCTGGGATAGGCCTGGCCCAAGGAGTGTAAAGCCAGGCCCTGTGACCCCACCGTCGTCATCTACCTCTGGACTGGTTCCAGGTGCCAGCTTTGGGCCAGGCCTGGGCAGGGCTGCAGGTGCAGAGGCCAGCCCCTGAGCTTGGCCCTCACAGCCAAATAAGCCTGCAGTTGTAGAAGGGTCTGGAGGAAGCCCTCTTGGAAAGACGCACAGCAATGCGGCATGCTCACTGCGCGGGTGAGAAGCTCGGTGTCTGAACCAGCCACTGCACCCTCGTTTGCAACCAGAACTTGCAGTAGTGACAGCAACCGTCGCCCCACCTCAGCCTTCCTCCTGCCTGGGCACTGGGCACAGACCACACGGCAGTTACTCCGCCTAACACTGAGGTAGGGCACTTTTAACTTTGCATGTCCTTATGATCCTCATGATCTCCCTGTGGACCTTGTCCATGGCCAGTGCTCCGGAAATGAATTTCAGTACATATTTTTAAAGTCATTTGTAATTTTGAAATGTTAGAGGAAAGGGGGTTAAAATCCAGAGACCACATACAAGTGCAGTTAACCTTATCATTGGAAATGCTGGCCTTGGAGGTGAGCTCTGCTGGGTCCCGTGAGATGGCCCCTTGCTTTCACAGGACCTGGGCACTTCCCTGGCCTGGGCTGGGAGTGAGGAAACCCCCACACGGAGAGGCTTCTGGGCTTGGCTACGTGATGACAGGCCCTGGGGACAGGCAGTCAGGGAGCACTGCCCTGGGCCTGGAGGGGAGGCGTCCAGTCACTGGACTTCAGGACAGGCTTCTGGAGACAGTAGTGGCCTGGTGGCACAGCCTGAGGTTTAGCCCAGTAAAGTCCATTTTTGCCCCCCGTCCAAGACAGGGAGGCGGAGGTAGGCCCCTCCCTGAGCCTCCGTTCTATATAAGGAGCAGGACAGGGGCCTGGAAGCCCACTCAAGGACAGTCTCTGAGACCTGGTCCAGCTCCTGCAAATGTGACCCAGAGTCAACTCCCACTCCAGGGGGCATCATGTACAGCCCCTCTTTGGGTCCATGGAGTCCAGTCCAGAGGTGGGGAACAAGTCGCCCAAGGTCGTACAGCTAAGGAGGACATTTACTCAGAGGCCACTAAAGGTGAGCTACATAACCTCAGGAACGCTCAGCCACAGGCCCACCGAAGAGCCCCACCTCCAGAATCCGCCAGCCCCGGGCACCACAGTGTCATCCAGCACACTGCCCCATGTGGCCACGAGATGGTGCTTCATGGGGCACTGGGTAGAGCCCTTTATGGCCCTGTCCCTGCAGCATCCAGTGGTCAGCGGCAACTTATCAACAGGCCACGGAGCCCATCCAATAACCAGGGAGGTGATGATGATGACGATGGTGCACTTGCGCCTTTGGGGGGTCCCCAGCGTGTGTGGATGACCACTCCTCCGTGCCTCACTGCAGGAGGGCAGAGAAGTGGGAGCTGAAGGGAAGAGGTAAGGGGGTTCCATGGGCCCCAACTGCCAGCGTGCACCAGAGCTTCCTGCCTCTCCATCTGCACAGACAGTGCATCATTCAGAATTGTCAATCCAACTGTGGCCACGACGCAGCTGCTGCACCCAAGACGCCGGTGGCACAGGACTTCGGGGTGAGTGTGGGCTGCCAGCAAGGCTCATCCCAGAACTAGGGCAGTATCTCCTGCTGACCCTACAACCTGGTCTCTCAGAGTCTGTCTTACAGAATCCTCGCCTCTAATCACCTGCAGAGTCTGGTAGAAGGTGTCGGTGCTGGTCCCTCCCTGGAGAGCTGATGCGCTGACAGGGGCGTGGGAGATCCTAGAGCATACTCAGCTTTGGAAACCAGCCCTGCCTAGACCGTGGCGCTCCGTGGCAGGCCGACTGCCTGCAGTGGTGTGAACATTTATTCAGGGTTTGAAGGAGGACCAAAAACAGTACTTTTTTTATATCTAAAGCCCAGATCGCCACACAGTATGTCAGCATGGTATGGTATTCCGATTTCATGAAGGGAGCATGGACAGTGAGGAAAGTATCTCACACGGCCTGTTATGGGGCTGATAACGAACAAGGCTGAGAAGCACAGGCCTAGACGCGGCAGCCAGGACCCTGGGCAGGGAGACACCCCTGAGGATGGCAAGAGGGGAGGATGAAGCCCCCAGCCCCACTAGTGAGGAAGGACTCCCCCATCCCTCCCCATCCTGCTCACCCTCTCTCAAAGCTGAAGACCTCTCTGGGAGGCAGCACAGAGGGTCCGCGGATCCCTTCCGGGACACAACAGCTCCTACCTGACTGTGTGGACTCTGGAAAGAGCCAGCCCCCAGGGCCCTGGGGCCACCATGCGAGCTCACGAGGGCTTGACACACTGAGGAGCGGGCAGCAGGGGCAAGCACCGGCTGAAGCCACCCAGGGCTTTCTGGTTTGCAATGTGGAGCCAACCAGGAGGGGCACTCCCCGAGGAGGACAAGGGACCTAAGACAGGAACTGTGAAGAACTGCAGAGACAGAACAGACTGGCTGAGACAGAACAGGAGAGATGGGTAAGAGACGAGCAAGAATAAGGACGTTACATAACGACAGTGGTAATAATATCAGGGACTCCCCCTGAGCCCTGAGCCCTGAGCACGCGCCAGGTACACAGCGACCACGTGACGCATGATATCACTAGCAGATCTACTCCGTGAGGCCAGGGACCATGTCTGCCTCGGGACACTACCATAACCCCGTCATGTACAATAGTAAATACCTGCAAAATGAATGAATTCCCACTTTACACACAAGGGAAGGACCCACAGAGATGTTAATGTACCCAAATCCCCATTGCTAGCGATTGCACGGCCATGATTCCAAGCCTGGCACTCCCACTGCAGAGCCTGCTTCCTCAGCTCTGTGCTGCCTGGGCCCAGAGGTTCCAGCCAGGTTGCTCATGCCTGGGCCAGGGGGGGTCCATGGATGGTGAGGAGATGAGCAAGATAAAGGTGCCATCCCAAGGACACACAGGGGGTGACCTGCCCACTTGGCTGAATTAAGTGTGAGGTCATGGCCCCTTCAGCAGCTTCCCACCTGGCTGAGCCTGAGCCTGGTGGCCAGGAAGAGAATGCAGTGACCTCTCTGGGAGGCAGCACAGCTCCTGACTCTGTGCACACTGAGCAACAGGCCTGTAGGAATCCCAAACCCAGGGCAGCCAGGGAGGGGCGGGGGAAGGAGCCTGCAGCTCCAGAAGAGGGAGAGTGAGTGAGTCCCTTACCAATCCATCACAGTTGCTGATGGCAACAGCTGCCCCGGGCATTCCAGTGACACCTCCAGTGTACACACACTCCTGCTGCAAGGATTGACGGAACAGCTCCCGAAAATCCTCTTGCCATTCCACGGAGGCTCCCGGCACCACCAACCTCCGGTTGGGACGCAGGCACAAGTGCAGCTCCTTCCCAAAAATGGTCACGTTGAAGTAGAGAAAGTGGCGCCCCACCTGGCCAGGCTGCAGGGTCTCTCCTTCTGGGTGCAGGGGACTGCGAGCCACCCTGAGGTGACTGGAGTGCAACGGTGGCCTGTCCATTACCACGCTCCCCTTGGAGGCCGCTGCTGGGCCAGACACCACGTGGGAGAGGAAGCGGCCCCGAAAATCTGTGCTGAAGGGCACCGTCACACCATAGTCACTGAGCTTCCCAGAGAGGCGCAGCTCTGTTAGAGGTAAACAAAGAGTCACTTCAGTGGGCAGAAGTCAGGCGAAGGGACAACCCTGAGTGTCACCTGAGATGAAGCCCTTAGCCCAAGTTCATTCATCCTCCACCCATCACTTTCTGAGCTCCTGGATCCTTACACTTGGATGAACGATGCTCAGGCACTTTGTGGACATGAAATGCTCCCTGAAGCCTTCAGGTCCTTTTTAAATTTAGCAGATGAAAACAAATGATGTCAAACAGTTCTGTCACTCTAGTAACAAGGCTCCCAACCCTGGGCACGGTCTAGGAAAGGACTGAAATTCTCCGAAGTCCCCCAGGGCAAGAGAGGAAAGAAGAGATCTGCCCAAACTTCCTCAATGAGCTGAGGTCACCAGCCCAGCCTGGGGTAAGGCCCTCCTCACCAAGCTCCCAAGAATGCAGCTGGCAAAACAAACACACCTAGAAACCCAGGGGATGGCAGGCCGCGTCAAGGAGAAAGAGGGAGCTGCAGAGCGGGGGAGGGAACGCATGGTTCTATGTTTTTCCAAAGTTAGAAAGCAAACTTTTTAAAGCCACACAGTGGCTGCTGAGATTTTTGCATGGCCCAGCCCCAAACAGGATAAATATAGACCTTCAAAAATAAAAGGACACACAGGGGGTGACCTGCCCACTTGGCTGAATTAAGTGTGAGGTCATGTCCCCTGCTCCAGGCCCGGTGCCCAAGGGCCCCATCCTTACACTCTCCCTGCGCCCAGCAGGAGTGACAGCGCTCTGGCTGCCAGGCCTGGTGATCAACGGGTACAACTTTGGGAGGCGTTTCCGTTTCTACACAGCTCTACCCCTCCCTCCCCAGTTCACGGCACCCATAAAACACAGAAAATGAGGCGTCCTGAAAATCCCCAACACCCAAGACAGTTTCAGGCAAGCCAGTGCTACCTCTCTTCCAGCGTTCCCCAAGATAGCAGAGGTCACCAAGAGGCTGCAAGAAGAGTCCCACTTTGGCACTGAGTGGAAATGACCAGAGCCTACTCCTCAGGCTCAGGTATCCCATACTGCAAGGTGAGGACAGTGTAGGGCCTTTCCCTGAGAAAGCTTCTGCGGAGTCTGAGAATGCTACACGAGGGACTAGAGGGGTGTTTCTGTGCAGAAGTGTGGGTGCCCAGAGCTCTCTGTGATGGAGGGAAATCACCTGCTAGCCTGATTCTGTGCGGGGAGGGGGTGGGGAACCAGATGCACGCTCACATGCATGCGCACCCAAGTTGGAAACGGAGCAGATTCAGAAAGAAAGATTCACTGGAGAGAGATGAGAGAGGAGGCAGAGAGACAAGCACACCCTCAAAGACAAAGGGACAGATCTGCACCCTAAGGAGAGACTCGGTGTTCCTAAATCCCCTCCTGGGGTCTCTCTACCTTTAGTGACATTACCGGAGAGAAAAAGAGCGGCAGTTCAGCCTCGACTGTGCGCACCGCCTCCCACAGGCTACTGGGGTGGCTCAGGCACCCTGGGCCACCCTGAATGCATGCACCCTGACCCCACGCGTCCCCGCGCGCCCGACCCGCACGCACCTGGGGTCTGGCTGCCCACGGCGGCGCAGAGCGCGCAGTGCAAGGGCAGCAGGCAGGA
>NW_025999862.1:2590868-2619278 GCF_001458135.2 Marmota marmota marmota
CGTGATCGTAAGTGCCACGCGGAGCAGGAGCAGGGGCTCCTGGCGCACGGGGCGACGGTCCCTTCAGAGCCAGAGCTCTCCTGAGTGACGGTTCGAATCCGCTTTCCCTGGCCTCGGCTGCAGGGCTGGCTCTCTGTGACCGCCTCAGAACCACGGAGCCAAAGGAATGTCTGACTGCGTTTGGACGGTGGGAGGTGGTGGGCCCCTTAGGAGAAGACATCCCCCTCTTGCATAATGGTCCTGATGTCCCACCAACCACGGACCCCTTTGCAGACTACAGTTCCCTGGGTCCCTGGGTACACGGACTGTCCTGTGTCCTAGCCAAGAACAGGACTGAGCCAAGTGAGGAGGTAGCCCTGACTTTGCAGTCAGACAGCCCTGATTGAAATCCCAGCTCTGACCCTCATTTTCCTCATCTCTAAAATGAGTGTTAACCATAGCACATAGTAGATGCCCAATAAATAAGTGCCCTCCATTTCCACCCCTGGCACCAGTCGCATCTGCTGTGGCCCACAGTGAAAAGATCCAAGAGTCTGAGATCTGCGAGTGGGTGCTGATCTGGCGGTGATGTTGAGACCAGGTCAGTGGTCAAGACCAACATCCAAGAGAAAATCCATATTCGTGCTTCATTCTGTAAATGTGTTCCGGTAATTTGAAAAAAAAAAATTATATTTCAAAGGTGGGATCCAGAGATGGGAACTGGAGAAAGGGAGTTTGTTTGTTTGTTTTTATAAATGGAATGAAAAGAATCTTTGATGCTGAGGTTTTGGAGGGCTGGATTTTTTTTTTTTAATATTTATTTTTTAGTTGTAGTTGAACACAATACCTTTTTTTTTTTTTATGTGGTGCTGAGGATCAAACCCAGGGCATTGCAATGCTAGGCCAGCACTCTACTGCTGAGCCACAACCCCAGCCCCAAGGCCAGCTCATTTCTAAAGTAGGTTCGGAGGGCTGAAGTGTGTTATATCTCTGAACAACACCAGAGCATCCGGTTTAGAAATGCCACCCACCAAACTGATTTATATGGAGTTCTGGAAGAAGGAATTGCTCTTCCTCCTCCTTCTGGTCCTGCAAAACCAGAAAGCCAAGACCCAGACAGGGCTATGTGCGTGAGGACCACCAGAGAAGGAATGCAGGGGTGAGGGGTACGTGGAGGAAAGACTGAGCCCAGATGGGAGGGTCCTGCGCTGGGCCTCTGCAAACCCACTTAGTCGTGGTGGGATAATGGCTTCCCTTTGCACTGTCTCAGTTTTCCGAGCTGCAGAATGGGGACTGAAGGGACACATGTCATAAGGATCACTCATTATCTCCCTGCTGAAAGACCATTCCAGAGAAAATGTGGGGGCTCCACTCCACCCCCTTCTTCCTGCCTCAAGCAGGGCAAGTCAAGAGGGACAGATTGCAGCTGGGACCCCAGGTCTGACTCATGAACCCTGGGCTGGGGCCTTCCCTGGAGCCAGTGTTGGCAAACAGAAAGCAAAACCTCACCCTGCGTCTCCCCCACCCCCTTCCCTGGGGCTACAATGGCTGCTTTTGTTGGCACACATTGTGTGTCCCAGCTCTGTTCCACTGAGGACGCTTTGTTAGGCAGAGGGGACACAGGGGAATAACTCAGTCTGGGCCAGAAGGTCGGGGAATGGCTGGGGTGGCCCATTTCTGGAGATGGACAGGGCCAAAGCAGAGAAGTCCACTGGCGTCAGCTGGGGACCCCACTAGGAAGGCAAGTTGTGGGTTGCCTTGGGACTTGGCTCAGGGGAGAAGGGCTTGGGTGTTTCTCAGGCTGGTGGTCTCCCCACGCTCATCCAACACCCAGCCCAAGGCCCTGAGGCAGGGGGAAGCCGGAAGTCGGTTCTGCATCCAGCCAGCCAATGGGGGGACCTGGCACAAGCAAGAGAAAGTCTGAAAACCAGGTGAGACAGGACTAGAGAAATGTCCCCAGGTGAATGACAGAACCACCAGGGAGGAATAGGGGGCTTCCAAAAAGAAGGGACCCAAAGGGAGGAATCATGAAAGGCTGGATCTGAGCCAGAGCTTCCACAGCAGAGGGGAGAGGAGGAAGGGTCCTGGTTGGGGAATGGATGGTCCCAGCCCAGGGAAGAGTTGGCCAGTGTTGAGTGAGCGACCCAGGCAGGGGGAAGGAAAGTGGACCAGCTAGAACCGATGGATTCAGGAAGCCAGAAGGTTGAGGTGTTTAGCACCAAAAGATCGTGCAGCAAGTTCGAGGATCAGACGGGCAGGCTGAGGCAGGGCCAAACCCCAGCACTGACGAGGAAGGTAGTCTTGGCCAACAGCCTGCAGTGCTTTGAACAGAGACAGAACCCCAGAGATTTGGAGCTACGGGGGTTCTGATCAGTCTCTAATCCAATGCCCGGCTCCATTTTGCAATTAGGTAAACTGAGGTCCAGAATGGAAAAGGGACTCACCTCTGGTCACAATTGGTTTGGAGTAGGGCCAGAGCCCCTGACCACAGACCTGGGACACCCACACTCTCACCTGGGAGAGCACCACCTCCACCAGTTCCCAGTTCCTGGCCTCCTCATCCCTGACGGAATGAGGTGGATCCAGGTTGAGACAAAATCTCCCCACATCAAGGGGAGTTCCCGACACCCCCAGGGGAAGTACATGTGTCTGTAGCAAGAGCCAACAGCTCCCAGAGAGGTTGCTGTGGGTGACCCAGAGGCACAGTGTTGTCACAGCTGGGGGTGGGGGCACTAAGGTGGCTGTCATTTTGGGTACCAGCTGCTGAGCTGAGCGCTTTACGTGATTCATCGACACCTGAAGGAGGTAAGGACTCCGAAACCCAGGCAGAGGGTCCTTGTCTTATCCGCCCTGTGACCAACAGGGCTCTGAAGAACGTGGGAGAATTCCACCCCTGGCTCAGTGAAAGCCACCACTGTGAACCTAGACGGTCAGGGAGCCAGCAGCTGGGTCACCCCTCACCCGCCTGAGCCACCACCTCCACATCCCATGGAGTCCACCCCAAAGGATCCTCCAAATACAGCGAGGTTTCTCCATCTCAGATGCCCCCCACTGACCCGTCTGTGCCCCAGCAACCTTCTCTGGACACTGCCATACTTTTGTCCTAACAGATTGACCCAGTCCTCTTTGTCCCCTCGAATCTTTCCAATAACATCAGAGAAGACATTTGAGACCTATCTCATGTCACATGGCCCTGTCTGCTGGTAGAACTCCACAGGCTCTGTTGGTCTTGGGATAAAGGCTGGACTCCCTCTGCCCACCCTGTTGCCTCCCGGGCCCTCCAACCTAGCTCCCTGTGGGTGCCACATTTATCCTGCCGCAGGGCCTTTCCACAGGCTGTTCCCTCTGCCTGAAGCCTCCACCCTCCCTCTTCACACAGTCAATTGCTGCTACCTTTAGACATCCTCCTTCCTAAAGCCTCTCCCGGCCTCCCAGGCTGACCTCATCCCCCTGATGTTACACCATCTCCGTCTCCTTCCCAGCAGCTCGCACTTGAGTTTCGCCTGCTGTGTGTGATCTGCAGACTCATGTCCGCTTTCTCCCAGCCTGTGAGTTCCACAGGGAGCAGGGGGTTCTTTTTCCTCACTGTGTGCCTAGCGCCTGTCTTATGTTGGGGCACATAATAGGCCCTCAATAAATATTAAGTTGATCGTCAAATAAGTGAGCGTCAGAGAAGGAACAGTGCCTGGAAAATTGGGGGAATGAAGCATGTCCCAGAACTATCATCATTCCAGGGGGAAATTTGAGGCAAGCTTGGGAGTTTTGTTTTGTTGGAGGGGGGGCAGTATTTTTTAGATATTGGGAATTGAACCCAGGGGTGCTTTACCACTGAGCCATGTCCCCAGTATTTTATTTTTCTTTGTGGTGCTGGGGATTGAGCCCAGGGCCTTGTGCATGTGAGGCAAGCACTCTACCAACTGAGCTCTATCCTCAGCCCACTTTTTTATGTTTTATTTAGAGACAGGGTCTCACTGAGTTACTTAGGGCTTCAGACTTGTGATCCTCCTGCCTCAGCCTCCCAAGTCCCTGGGGTTACAGGCCTGTGCCACTCTGCAGGGAGAGACTTGCTTGGCAGTTCTGAGCAACGTGAAGGTCACCCGTCTCCACAGGGGGGAGAAGAATTGACTTCCTGTTCCCGTAAGCCTTGAAAAGATCTTGAAAATAGAAACAACCACCCTGGTTGACACTTGTGGGCCAGATGCCTTAGGCATTTCTCTCGATGGTTACAGACGGGGAGGCCAAGGTGCTGCCAGCCCGGGCAGTTTCCCCAACACCCGCAGCTGCTAAACAGCAGAGTCATTCTCAAACCCTAGTCGGCTGTCATTCACCCTGACACCCGGAGACCCCCCACCTCCACCCCCTTCCAGCTCATCTCACTCATTTTTTTTTTAAAGGAGTTTCGTTTGATTTTATTTGTAGGGCCGGGGACTGAACCCGGGGCCTCACGCCTGCCAGGCCAGTGCTCACCACCGAGCCACACCCCCAGCCCTCACCCAGCTCATTGTGTTTTCCTTCTCATTTTTAATAATTTTTTTTTTTTGCTGTGAAAATGATAATACATCCAGAAAAGTGCCACCTGCCCATCTTACAGAGGGGCAAACTGAGGGCACACAGTGACAACCCATACCTCCTGGTTCCAGTCCAATGAGCTTAAAGGGTCGATGACCCTGGTTCCTTCAGCTCAGACCATGGGCCCTTTGGTCACCCATTGTTGGTTTGGGGCTCAGCCCAGAAGGAAGAGGAAGAGTTTGAATCTCTACCTCCTGCTGCCTGGGAGCCACAGTCCTGCACAGAAGTCCTACAGCCAGACCCCCTGGTGCATACCTCTAGGACCAGCTCTGGGGAGGCTGAGGCAGGAGGATCACAAGTTCAAAGCCAGCCTCAGCAATTAAGTGAGGCACTAAGCAAATCAATGAAACTGTGTATCAAAATAAAATACAAAAAAAGGGCTGGGGAGGTGGCTCAGTGGGTAAGCCCCTCTGGGTTCTAGCCCCAGTACTAAAAAATCAAAGTTTTTTTAGAAGTTTGAAGCCAGTAGTTCTCAAATCAAGGTCCCCGTGACCAGCAGAATCAGCTTCCCTTAGGGGTTTGTTAGACATGCAGATTCTGGGGTCCAACTCCAGAGCTTCTCAAACAGAAACCCTGGGGAAGCGGGTGGGCAGCAATCTGTGCTGTAACCAGCCCCCAGGGGACTCTGATGCATGTTCAAGTTTAAGAATCACCATTGGAAGCAAAGTCCTGAAAATTGGGGTCAAATTACTCTGAGTAAGCTGGGTCTGTGACTTGCTCCTAATTAAGGCTCCACACTCATCTCCCATCCTTGCCTCCAAAGCCTGGGATGGATGGACCCTTATCTGAGCTCCAGGAAGGTCCAGATGGACACCGAGAGAGCCTGCCTTGTGGCCTTCCTCCACAGCCGCCTCCTCCTTTTCCTCCCCAGCATTCCCTCTGCACATTTTTGGCAAGTGTCTGACGACTGTATCTAGGAGACCCGACGGGTTAAGCTAACCACAGTGACTTGTCATGCATCACAGAACAGCAGATGCCCCTGAGACCAGCTGAACCATGAGATCAGCTAGAAACAATGCTGTTTGTGCCCTGTGTGTCATCGTTGCATGGCAAGGGGTGCAGGAGAGGAGGGCTCCTCAGCCTTGTAAGGATGGAGGCCAGAAAGGCCAGCTGTCCCTCCTGAGCTCTGGTTCTGCCATTTCCGCTCCTGACGCTGCAGGTCTAGGATTGCAACATCAGCATCTCCCTGATGAGGGCTGAGCCCCCTCTCGGGAAGCACAGGGCTGCTTCTAACACTGGGTTTCTGTCAGAGGGGAGGAAAGGGGGTGAATGGCTACCAGGAAGGAAACCAAGGATGCTTCATCCTCCAAACCTGGGGCCACCTGCAAACTGCTGGGGCCCTCCTCATGGGGCTTTCACCGTTAGGACCCTCGGCCCCGCGACACTCTGGCGCAACTGGTGTTCAACATTCAACCAACACTTGAGTGTGTCCCCTCTCCCTGCGCGCTGCAGTACCCCAAGGGTGCGGAGATGACCACGGCAGGCCAGCCGTGTGTCAGAGCTCACCATCTGGTGAGGGTCACATGAGGACAGGGTGTCAGCATTGCTGGTGGTGACATGCCAGGGGTAGGCACAGAGCTGGGAGAAGCCAAACCCAGGTTTGAGCTGCAGGAAGATGATTCTGGAGGAAATGCCCGCCGCTCCAGCCAAGGCCTGAAGGACAGCCGGGAGTTGGGCATGGAGAGGAGGGACGGTGTCTCAGGCAGAGAGAACCACAGGGCTGGTAAAGGGACAAAGAAGATACCAGAGGCCACAGAGGACCAGACCCCCTGACGAGGCCTCTGGAGGGTTCCACAATAGGGCCAGAGCAGCACCAGGATTTAGAAAGCTAGACAGATGTGCAGCCTGCTCTCAAATTCCTCACTACCCGGAGGCACCCTGGCCAGGTGGGGTTGCCAGCTGCTGTCTTCAGGTGTCTTCCTGGTAAGGCAGCAGGAGGGGCACCTGTAGACAGTGTCCTCTGCCTTCCTGAAGCCTCTCAAGTGAAGCATATCTTAAAATATGCAGCTGGGGCTGGGGCTGGGGCTCAGTGGCAGAGCGCTTGCCTAGCACCTGTGAGGCACTGGGTACGATCCTCAGCACCACATAAAAATAAATAAAAATAAAGATATTGTGTCCATCTACAGCTAAAAATTTTTTTTCAAATGCATCTTCATATTCTACCTTAGATGTATACATAATTTTTACTTTGCTCTAAGATTTGTATATTATGTATGATAAAAGATTATATCATGTATTATAGTGATATATGTATGCTCTAGCGTATGTATATGATCATAAGTTAATGTAACCTATTACTATCATATATAATTAGATATATGAATATTTTACATATCAATATAAAATATAATATAGACATTTGTGTTTTAATATGTACGTATTTCAAAAAGGAAACACCCTATACAGAGACCTGGCTTTGAAAGAAATATTGAACATTATTCTATTTTCCCTCTCAATCCATCCAAATTCAGAAACTGCAGAAGTAAAAAGGACTTTATTCGGGTCTTAGGGATTGCCATTCAGAAGACATAGTTTCAGCTGGGTGCAGTGGTACTCTCCTGTAATCCCACAGGGTCGGGAGGCTGAGGAAGGAGGATTGCAAGTTCAAGCCAGCCTCAGCAACTTAGTGAGGCCCTAAGCAAGTCAGTGAGACCCTGTTCAAAATTTAAAAAAATAATAATTACAAAAATGGCTGGGGATGTGACTCTGTGGTTAAGCACCCCTGGGTTCAATCCCTGGTATTTAAAAAATAAAAATAAAAAGACACAGTTTCACAAAACTCTGAATCAGTGCTCCAAAGAAGCAGGGAGAGTGGGAGCGTATATTTATATAGGCAAGTATAGTAAAAGTTCCTTCGTAGGAAACTTATGTTGAATTGTTGAGAAGGAACAGGGCTGGTCACCAAAAGCAGGAAAAGAAAAGGCTGCAGAAACAGAGCAGAAACATCCACCCCACCGAAGTCCAGTGACTTTGTCTTAATGGGTCTCACTCCTAAGTAGCTGGGACAGCAGGCCCATGCCACTGCGCCCAGTGAGAGTCTTGAGAACTTCTTTTTATCTGATTGACTGACTGATTGATTGATTCATTGATCCCGGTGCAGGAGATGAACCCAGGGCCTCCGGCTTGCCAGGTAAGCACTCCACTAATAAGCTGCACACCCGGCCCTTGGTGTGCACCTCGAGTCTCTGGGCACTGTGTCATCGTCCAGCTGTTCCAGAGATCTGTGGTCAAAGGGGTGGAAGTGACCAAAGTTCCCATCCGGGCAGCAGCTGGAGTCACACAGTCCCACTTCCTGATGGCCTCCAGGCTTTGTCTGAAAAGCCTTCATGGCGATGCCCGGGTACTTCTACACGACCCATTTTTAACATCATGGGGACAGGCCATTGATGATATTGAGGCCCTGAAGCCACACCACAGGGGTGGTGACTTTACCCTGGGCCCAAGGCAGCTTCACTCTAATAGCTTAACCTGGGCCGGGGTCCCTCTCTGAGCTCAGCTCTCTGAATCTGAGGAAGCAGAAATGCAGACAGCCCGGCCTCGTCTGCTCTAGTTCCTACAGTACTGCAGGACTTGTGAGGGGTGGCGTTGCATCTGCTCAGCAGAGGATGGCGTTTCACGGAGAGAGCCACAGATATTTATTGAACACCTGCTATATGGCCGGCACTGTGGGCAGCACGGCCCAGACCTCAGCCAATGCCAGACCTTCCAGCTCGGCTCCCGTTTGCACACCTTGACCTAAATCCTGATGACTTGAACACAAACCTACTTGGGAGCCATAAATGGTCAAGATGGTGCTGTGTATGATGCCTGGCCCTTGAACAGCCAGGGAAAAGTCCTGCCGGCAGTTGGGAGGAAGCTCCGGTCCCAACTCTGCTGCTCACCAGCTGGGGAGCTCTCACTGTCCCTTCCGCCCTCTGCGTGCAGCCACATCTGAAGCAGCCGTGGGTGGATGAGATCACCTCCGAGTGCCTCTCAGTCCCGACAGCCTTGGCCACCCCCACCCCCTCCCCAGGCCCCTGCACAGGCTGTCTCTTCAGCTGGGATGACATTCTCCACGGTCTCCCGGTGAGCCAGGCTTCGTTCAAATCCACTTCCTCCCACTCGGAGCACCAGCGCCGTCCCCACCAGCACATTATTCAGTCCTCTCTCTCCTGCCCTCCGCCTGAGCCCCTGACACAGACCTAGAGCCGGGCTCCCGGGCTGGATTTATCTACTGGCTGAGTAGCTGCAAACTGAGGATCTCTGTTCACTCTTACTGACTGACGCAGGGCCTGGATCAAGGCAGAGTCTTTGTAAATATTTGTGCATCACAAATGAATGCACAAATTAATTCTTTATGGTTTCTAAAGCTACTGCAGTGCCAGGCGATTCCTAACAGAGTCTGGACAGGGACATGTCTCTTGTTGAAGCATTTCTTATTTAAAGAATATAAATAAATCAACTTCTTTTGAGACAGGGTCTTTGTTGCCCAGGCTGGTCATATCCTGAACAAGGGACCCTCTTGCCTCAGTCTCCTGAGTCGGTGGGGCTATAGGCACATATCACTGTGCCTGGCTCTCTTACACATTTCTTTTTTTACATTTTTTTTTCTTTATTTTGAACCCAAAGGCACGTAACCACTGAGCCACATCCCCAGTTCTTTTTTATATTTCATCTAGAGATGGGGACTCGCTGAATTGCTCAGGGGGCCTCACTATGTTGCTGAGGCTGGCTTTGAACCCACGATCTTCCCAAGCTGCTAGGATTACAGGCATGTGCCACTGTACCTAGCCATTTTTGTAAATTATTATTTTTATATTTTGCAGCAATGGGGATCAAGCCTGGGGCTCTGCACATGGTGGGCAAGTGCTCTGTCACTGAGCTACACCCCCAGCTGCCTCTCTTACATTTTTCTTGAGGGTTGGGACCATTCCTTGCTCACCTTTTGCCTGGTACAGAATAGCTGCTCAATTACCATATGCTACTCTGGTCTGTATTGAGGTGTGGTCCCACCTCAATCCTCCCTGATGGGCAAGCAGCCTCTCTAGGGGGCTGAATGGTTCCTCTAAGACCATAGCAATTAGATTAGGACAAAAATGTCTATATTTGCCCTAATGTGGGACCCTGCAGGTGAGGTTCCTGGTGGCCTGGCAGCATTAGGGTGGCCAAAAGGACTGGCAGCAGCATAGTTAGAGGACCCAAGCTTAAGGAAAAGGGTCTCCGGGGAGTCAGGCTGTGCTGGCAACCTAATCACGGTAAGAATGATGTTTGTGGAGCTCGGTGTGGTTGTGCAGGCTGCTGTTAACAGGCTGGGCTCATCCTGCTCACAGTGGCCCCCAGGGGCACTGGATATGCCGAGTGTGACCCAGACACAGATAACCTCTCCTTCCTCAGGGACCCAGCATCAGGTTAAAACTGATTTACCATCTTTCTCACGTACGCTCTGTGGGGTAGGCATTGTCCCCATCTTACAGACAAGACAAACTGAGGTCCAAAGAAGTCAACCTTCACGGGGTCACATAGCTAGCAAGTAGCAGAGTTGGGACTTGGAGTCAGCTCTTCAGCCTCCCAAATCCCCACTCCCCGAGCTCCTGCAGCTTGGGCTTGCACTCGGTCCATCCTTTCTCATCAGAGCGTGAGCCTCAGAACAGTTCCTCCCGGTTTTGCAAAGCCTGCGTGGTGCCTGGAACGGCTGGGCCCCCGCCAGCGCTCAGGAGACCCAGCGTCTGCCTACTGAGTCCTGTGCCTGAGGCAGAGCAGCCCGCGCAGCCTGGCTGGAAGGTGAGGCAGGCTGTCCCGCCACCCCAGGATGGGCTTGGGAACCCACGGGGGCTGAGACACAGGGCCTCACCCCACAGCTGACAGACGTGACATCTCCGGCAGCCGCTGCTCATCTCCGCCCACCATAAGTGCTGTGGCTCTTTTTATAACTGCAAGCAGCTGAGCACAGCCAGGCCCTCCAGCAGCCCTGGGGTGGGGGTGGGGGTGGGGGTGCGTTTTTTGGCGAGGCCTCCAGATCAATTAGCCAAGTCAGCACTGGAGGCTGGGAGCTGGGGGGGTGGGAACTGGGTCAGAAATTCCTCCCGAGGCCCCTGACTCAGTCACCAGATGGCAGTTAGGGCCAGCACAGAGGCCTTGGGTGGAGTGCTCCGAGAGCCGCAGGAGAACAAGGTCATGGAGAGAACAGGGTGTAGGGAGAACTAAAGCACAGTGTGAAGACCCAAACCCGGTCACGCTAAAAATGGCCTCCAGATTGCATGTTGCAAGAGGCAAAACCAGGGCCTCCGAGCTCTGTGCTTCCCACAGTCCACCCCGACAGGCCAAGAGGAAGTGTCCTCCCGCTTGGAAGCCGTTGACCTCCACTGAGTTTCCAAAATAGGTCCACACAGTACCCAGCCCTTGCCCAGTGAACACTGAGAGGAGATGGTCCCTCTCTGGAGGCCCCACACTCTGTGACTCAATGTGCCACCTGGGCAGGCCGGAGGCAGGTCAGACATGCAGCCCCAGGAAGCAGCGCCATCCTCAGGATCCACAAAGCCACAGGCAACACCCAAACCAGGTGACCACTCATGTGGAGAATTGGACTGGAGACTCAGGAGGGACAGTGCCCCTGCTCTGGGTTCTGGCTGTCCTATAGACACCTGGCTCCATCTGGACCATCAGCTCTGGGGACTCCTTGGCTTCTTCTGCTGTTATCCCAACAGTTTTTTTTGTTGTTGTTGTTGTTGTTTTTTTTCTGGTGGAAAAACTGAAGACAGAACGTGGCGGTGACCTGGCCAAGGCCACCCTGCAGGAGAAATCAAGCTCTGACATTCCAACCCGAGGTCCCCTGCGTGTTAGTCACCTTTTTGCCACTGTGACTGAAATATCCGACAAGAAACAACTTTGAGAAGGAAAAGTCTACTTTGGCTCACAGTCTCACAGGTTCAGCCCATGGTCGCCAACTCCGTTGCTCTAGGCCTGAGTGAGGAGGGACATCATGGCGGCAGGGTGTGGTGAGGAGAGAGGCTCAGCTCAAGGAGGCCAGGAAGCGGGGAGAGAAAGAGGAACCAGACACAAAATATGATCCCCAAGGGCACGTCCCAGTGTCTGACCTCCTCCAGCCACCGCTACCTGCCTACAGTAACAAACCAGTAACCCATTGCAATTATTAATCTATCAAATGGATTAATCTAGCAATTAAATTACAGCTCTTATCCTCTAATCATTTCACCTCTGAACCTTCCTGCCGTGTCTATCGCACTCAGTATCCTGTCCAGGGTACCCACGCCCTCCATGGGTGTCCTATTAACCAATTCCAATTTCTTTTTTCCAACTTCGCTCCAACCCCAGCCAACTTGCAGCCCCAGCACAGGCATCAGATACCCTGGCAGGGAGATGGCACACACGGCCCCAGGTTGGTCCCTGTCCCTAAGCCATGCTGAGGAAGGTCTGGTCAGTTTGAGTCCCAGCACTTAGCAGCTCCGGGACTTAGGGAATGTTTCTCAAGCCTCCTGATCCTCAGTTTCCCCAAGTGCAAAGAAAAGAAAATCACAGACTTGGTTTATAAGACATTGGGGAGGGCTAAATATATGCAGACTGCTTAGCAGAGGGCCTTGGACATGGCAAAGACACACCTCTTCTTTCTCTGATGGCAGCTGGTACTATTGCTGTAAATGAGGGTTACAAAGTACTCGGACATCCATGTCTGGGAGCTTCAGTAGATTCTGTGCTCAGTAAATGAGAAATCGAGATTTTGCCAATGAGATCTTGGATGAGTTCGAAAGCCCTTTGTAAACTGTCCAAAGCTCTGCTGGTGAGAGGGGAGATGCTAACCAGGATCACACAGAGAACAAACGTGTTTCCATTGGAAAGCCAGACAGCACAGCCATGGCTAGCGCCACAGCTAAGGACCCTGGTGACCACAGGCTGACCTTCACGTTCCAGGCGTCTCCCACTGGAGTGAGGCCCACCAAAGTCCCCGCTTGGTCCCTCCATAGCGACCCCCTGTGATTTGCTGGGCAGATGGATATTGTACCTCTGTTTACAGATGTGGAAAGAGACCTCAGCCCACAGCCACCGGACAGGAAGAGAAAGCCAGAACTGAAGCCCTCACCACAGAGAGCCCCGGGGTCTCAGGAATGGAGGGGCCAGAGTAGGGCTGGCACCAGGGCGGTCCCCAGGATCTAGACAGCTTCTGTCCTAGAGGTCACAGGTCATCATGAGTGTCAGCTGAGTGCATGCCTAGGTGACTGATTTGTTCTTGATTTACCAGGACATTTCCCAGTTTAGCATTGAAAGTCCTTCTGATGGGCATTCTTGACTTTCAGCCTGACTGAGGCCCAAGAGCCCCAGAACTTAGCCTGTTCTTTCCAGAAGGGCCCTGGGTGTCCTGAATGAGCTACTCTTAGCTGCTGGACACTCATGCCACCTCCATGGTAGTCAAGGAGACCTGCCCTGAGCACATTCCCCACAGGAAGTGGGGGTGTGGAGAGGGGGCTGGCGTGGCTGAGTCCTGGGTGTTAAGAGAGGAAAAGAAGTCCAGACGCCCGGGAGACCTGTCTTACTCCCCTTATGCCCTGTCTGCAGCTCCTGGCCACCAACCCGCTCCTCCTGGGTCTCCCCTTGCTGCTGCCCCTCCTGAGCCCAGCCTCATAGCCAACAGCCCCAGTGCCTGCGTGTTTGCAGGTCCAGGCCCAGTGCATGGCAGGCTGGGAGGGTACAATTGGGACCAGCCTCCCACTTGAGCACCTCCTTGGTGGACACACAGGGTTCCTGAGGCCCCAGGACACCTGCACCCTTTGTAAAAATATCCTGTGCGGGATGCTCGGCAGCACCTGCCCCTGGCACTCACCCCCGGCACACCCAGGGCTCCCTCATTACCTCCAGCCAGAGCTAAATCTTGCTTTCCTGAGGAAGCCGTCCCAAATATGGCCAAGACCTTCTGCGATGATTGGCGGGTGGAGCTGGACACAGTCCCTGTGCCAAGAGCCTGGGTGAAAGTGGCTGTGACCAGCTGACATGATGAGGTAGCTAACTTCACAGCCCAGAATATTAACAAGAACGACGCAACCGACCCGCAACTTTGGCTTAATATGTGGCGTGAAAATCAAGATGACAAAGCCAGACCAAAAAAATAGGTAGTAAAATTTCTTTAAGGACTGTGTGTGATTCAGCCTTTTTTTCAAGGAAGTCATTGAAGGGTTACATCTTATTTATAAAGTGGGATGAACAGGCTGTATGCAGAGGAAATCATTTTAATATATAACATAATTCTGAGACGGACGACAGATAACATCCCATCAACTAGCAAAGCATATGCTAAGAGTATCCTGAAGTTAACAAGTAAAAAGTTTTGGCAGTTCCAGAATACAGTTTAGCACCTGTATTTTTTGTTTGTTTGTTTAAATTTTTATTTGTGGTCTTTTTCTTTTTCTTCGTTAAATATCTGTATTTTTATAAAACTTCACGCTTGCACCTGTTGAGCATCTGCTTGCATCGAAAGCCCTTTGTAAACTGTGCAGAGCTCTGCAGGTGAGAGAGCAGATGCCAAGTCCCTCATGCGAGGACGGTTCTCACGTATCAGTTATTTCCTCCCCTGATCTCAGGTCAGCCTCTTTCCTACCCAGTGGCTAGTCTTAACTCTGGGCACTAGAACAACTCTCCTCCCAGTGGAGCCCACCGGTGACATGACATTTGCACAGAGGCTGCCCTAACCTTATGTACAAAGTCTTCTAAAAGGACCTCTGCCTGGCAACCGTCCACCCAACCTCAGATTGAGGCCACTTTTGTTGTTCATCGTGGTGGCCAGACGCCATTGTTCTGCTGGAGGCCATCATGCTGAGTGACATGAGCCAGTCCCCAAAACCAAAGGCTGGATGTTCTCTCTGATGTGTGGATGCTAAGGTGGGGGGGTAGACAGAAGTTCAATGGATTAGACAAAGGGGAGAGAAGGGAAGGGAGGGGGTGGGAATGGGAAAGACAGTGGAACGAATCGGACAGAACTTTCCTATAACATGAATAACACGACCAGTGCGACTCCACACCATGTACAACCCCAAGAATGGGCAGTTCTACTCCCTGCGTGTATGATATGTCCAAATACACGCTACTGTCACGTGTATCTAAAAAGAACAAATAATTTTTTTTTTAAAAAGAGTATTGTTCAGAATATCTAATATCATTCTTCTTGTTTTTGTGTTTAAACACGCTCCCTTGCCCATGTACTTCTCAGGGACCAGGGGACTCTCCACTGCTTATTAGCACAGGAGGAATATGCACAGTAACCCATCTGCCAAGGGACCTACATGTCACCAATCTCAACAGGTGGAATGTGAAGTCTATTAAAGTTGGCAAAGTCACAAAGGGGCCTCTCCCTGGCCCTGGGGTCCAGGTCCCTTCCCCTTTCCAGATCCTTCCATTGCTTCCTGTCAGGTGTGTCACTTCCTGTGCTCTGCTTAGAGTTTATGAGAACATTTCTCATTCTAGAAGTAAATGTCTGGCTTCTTTTTAGGTAATATTGCCCAGAAGCAACGATGGACACCCGACATAGTCTGTTTTTATGTGAACGCCAGTGGGATCCCAGAAGGAACCGTATGCTCTACAAAGAGGGTGACCTCGCTCCAAGACGGGTGTCTAGCCACCCCTGCTCTGGATGCTGGAACGCCACCCGGAGTCTGCCTCGGGTCTCCTGGCAGCTGGGCTGCTCTTCCTGCTCTTTGGTTCATCAGTCCTCAACCGTTTGGTCTCATTTGTGAATAAGAGTTTGGAGGCCATCAGAACCCTAACAATAGTTCCTCAGGGTTATGAACAGCTCAGCCTGTGGCCAGACAGTAATCAGACTTGTTTGAGGCCAATTAAGGAAAATTTCACTCCTCGCAGGGACCCCCTAATGACCCCCAAAGTCAGCCTGAAAAAGTGGCAGAAGATGGATTTTTGCCCTGCAGCACCCCTCAGGAGGGAGGAGTGAAAATCAGAAATGAGGGACTTGTCACCCTGATCTTGTTTATCTCTGAGGGCAGAAGTCCCTCTGCAGAAGTGCTAGACAATCTGACACGGCCATCAGTGACCACCAGCTAGCCTCCAACTTCATCATAATTCCACTTGCATGACAGACGGCATGCCGCTCGGGGCCATGACAGTTGGCAATGGTCATGAAGAAACATAAAAGAAGCAAAAAGAAGTAGCACCTAGTTCCAGAAAAATCTCTGCCTAGTCCCAGAAAAGATGTGAACTTCCTCCCCTTCATTAGCCTGTCCCTCCCCTTGGTCCTTCCTCCTTCAGGACTTGCCCAGTCTGCATCTGTCCAGATCTGCGCCAGGTGCCGTGGTGCAGCCTGTCATCCCAGGGGCTCAGGAGGCTGAGGCAGGAGAATCACAAGTTCAAAGCTAGCCTCAGCAACTTAGTGAGACCCTGAGCAACTGAGTGAGACCCTGTCTCTAAATACAATATAAAAGGGCTGGGGATGTGGCTCAGGGGTTAAGCACCCCTGGGTTCAATCCCCAGTATCAAAAGCAGCAACAGAAGCAGCAGATCTGTGAGCTGGTCTCTCCTGCTTCCATTCTTTGGCCAAAAATAAACCTTCCTTCTCTGCTCAGTCAGAACTCTGTCTCGCTTATTGGTCCACAATTGCAGCAGGGAAAGAGGACCGCTTGGGGTGGGGGTGGTCAGCATTGGTAACAACTCTGGTTAGCCTTCACTTATGAAATGAATTTCCTTTTTAGGAAAGAAAAATCTTTTTTTTTCTCTTTTTTTATCAAGTTCCTTGTGAACATTTTCAAATCTTCCTTTTGTCCAATAATCTCATCTCTCCATTTTTATAATCCTGACTTAGTTTTATAGATTCTGTCGTTTTAAAATATTTTTACTTCATTTTGAAATATTAAATTAAAATTTCAAGTGTAGGCATGTCTTTCTAGAGAACTCCATTGCCTGGTGACCTGTCTGTCACTTGTGCCTAGGTAAGTTTTCCTGACTCCTCAGTGGGGAGAAGGGACAAGGATTTCTTGGCCTAGATTCACGACTCTAGAGCTCCCTCTAGAGTTCTGAAACGTCTTTAGAAGAGGCTCTGGAGGAGTCTGGGAACTGCTCCTTACCCTCCTGCTGCCCTGCGCAGTCCCGTCCTCGCCCAGACATGTCTCCTCGGTGTGGAGCTTTGCCCTAGAAGGGATATTCCACTGGGATATTCAAGATTTTATGAGGAGCCGGGCACAGCGACACACCCCTATAATCCCAGCAGTTTGGGAGGCTGAGGCAGGAGGATCGCAAGTTTGAGTCCAGCCTTCGCAATTTAGTGAGACCCTGTCTCAAAATGAAAAATATTAAGGGCTGGGGATGTGACTCGGTGACAAAGTGCCCCTGGGTACCATCTAGTACAAAAAAAAAAAAGATTTCATGAGGACATTTCATGGTTTGTTGGAAGGATTAATTTAGATTATGGAAATTAATTTACATATTCAGATTATGTGAATTAATTTGCTATGTCAATTAATTTGTATAATTTAAGTTACTTCTCCAAATGCCTAGAAAAGAGTGAGTATTCATACGGGATGCTCATAATAATCACAATTACCAATTTCCACCCATTTGCACCTCCATGCTAGTGTTGCTCACGGGCACCTGCTGTATTCTTGGGTTTTGTTGTTGTTGTTTTGTTGTTGGTTAACTGGTTGATTTGGGGTTTTGGTTTTTGAGACCCAGACTTGCTATGTTGCCCAGGGTGGTCTTGAATTCCTGGGCTCCAGTGATCCTCCTGCCTCAGCCTCCCCAGGAGCCAGGACGCCAGGTGTGCACCATGTTCGTAAGGTGCTCTGCTCTTTCCAAACTTTCTGCCTCTGCACTTCTCCTCCCTGAAAACCTCTGCACATCTGGGCGCTGTGGCACACACCTGTGATCCCAGTGGCTCAGGAGGCTGAGGCAAGAGGGTCACGAGTTCAAAGCCAGCCTCAGCCACTTAGTAAGGCCCTAAGCAACTCAGTAAGACCCTGTCTCTAAATACAATACAAATAGGGCTGGGATGTGGCTCCACGGTCCCTGAGTTCAACTCCTGGTACCACCACCCTCTGCACAGTCTCCACCACCTGCCAAGCCTCAGGAGCATCTTATTCTGAAGACATCAGTGGATTAACCCAGCTCAAAACAACCCCTCCCCTCTCTGGATCACAACATCTCCTTAACTGAAAGTCTCACATCCCAAACCTGTATGATCTTATGCCAGGGACTTGCCTTTAGATCCTTCCTTCTGTGCCAAGCCCTTCACGCACATGGCCTCACTAATCTCCACATCCACACCCCGCGTCACAGGCACTGTTGTGTGGGTACGATTGCTGGTGTCACTTTACAGATGAGAACATGGAGCTTAAGGAGGTCAGATACTCATCCAAGGTTGACTATTAGTCGGAAGTGGCACAGCAGGGATTTTGATCAGGCATTCTGACTCGCTCACCCCTTAAGGCAGGCACCCTGTCCCGTGTGTTTTTGTGGCCCTCCCCACCAGCACCCGTAGTCGGGTGTAGTAGGTGTTCATTAAACTTCCTCAGAGAGCAGCGTGCACACTGCGCCATGCTGGTCAATCACACAGAGCTGTGAGCCTCCAGGGGAACCTTCTCCAGCTGAAAGCACATGGGAAGCTCTCAGGCCCTGCCCCGTGTCTTCCAAGGAGTCATTAGTCAGCCTCTGACTCAGAACTTCTTCTTCCTCTTTTTTTTTTTCTTTTTAATTTCTTTCCACTCAGTTTCAAGTTCAAGGACACATTTATGTTTTCACAAGCCCTTGGCCACTAGTCATCTACCAGGAAAACCCCCAGACACGGCCAAGTACAGCTGGACAGCCAGACCAAGGCAGACCTCAGAACATTCACAAAAGTCTTGAACTCTGCAATCTGAGGTGCCACTGTCACGGAGCAGTCACAGACCTACTGTGCCCTAACAAAAACATGAGAAGCTTGGGAGCTGAGCCATGAGTTAGAAATCCAGTTTTTCCAGGCATTGAAATTCCCTTGAATGTGGATTTACTAGATGGTTCTGTGTGCTGGCCTTCGAGGCGAGCACTGGCCCCAAGACAGAAATCTGAGCTTGGTCCCTGCTCTGCTACTTGTTGGCTGTGTGATGTTGGACAAGTACCTCTTGCTGGGTCTCAGTTATTTCATTAAAAAAAAAAAAAAATCAGAAGCCAGGCACAGTGACACCTGGCTGTAAATCCAGCTACTGTGGAGGCTGAAACAGGAGGATCTCAAATTCAAGGCTAGACTAACAACTTAGAGACACCCGGTCTCAAAATAAAAAAAATAAAATAAATTGAAGGGGGTGGGGTCTGGGGCTGTGGCTCAGTGTCTTGCATGTGTGAGTCACTGGGTTCCATCTTCAGCACCACATTAAAATAAATAAATAGACGATAAATAAAATAAAGGTACCGTTTCCATCTAAAACGTACTTTTAAAAAAATAACTGGGTGGTATGGCTCAGGGACAGAGCACTTGCCTAGCATGTGCAAGGCTCCTGCGGCATTCAATCCCTACAACCACAAAACAAATTACAGATAATGACATTCTGCCTGTGTCACGACATAGTTATGCATAGGTGAAATACTGTAAGCAAAGCTCTTGTAAAACGTGAATTCTGTGCTCTGTGAAGTAAAGACAAGAAGCACGGATGCCAACTGGGAAGGCTTAGGCTGCCTGTGTGTGTGTGTGTGTGTGTGAAGAGATTGAACCCAAGGGCGCTAAACCTAGCCACACCTCCAACCCCATATATATATGGTCTAAGTTGCTTAGAGTCTGGCCAAGTTGCTGAGGGTGGCCTCAAACTTGTGAGTTTCCCGCTCAGCCTCCCAAGTCGTTAGGATTAAGGTGTGCACCACTATACCTGGCTAGGCTACTTTTTTTCTTTTTTTGGATCTAGAATTGAACTCAGGGGCACTCGATCACTGAGCCACATCCCCAGCCCTATTTTGTATTTTATTTAGAGACAGGGTCTCACTGAGTTGCTTAGCACCTCACTTTTGCTGAGGCTGGCTTTGAACTCACAATCCTCCTGCCTCAGCCTCCCAAAGCACTGAAATTACAGCTGTGCACCACGGCCCCCGGCTTAAGCTGCCATTTTAAAAAGCATTTATTTCTTTCTTCCTTGCTTTCTTTCTTTCTTTCTTTCTGTGCTGGGGTTTGAACCCAGGGCCTCATGCAAGGGAGGCAGGCGCTAGACCACTGAGCTCTACCCCAGCCCTGGGCTGCCATCTTTAAGCAGCTGTGAAGGAACCGGGCAGCAAATGGGTAGGAGAAGGGCATCTGCTGAAACCGAATGCACCTGAGGTGGAGAAGAAGAAGAGACAGACCCTGACATTCGAGGAGGAGTAAGAAAGGACAGGAGGAGGGCGGCCTGGTGTCTTTCCGCTCGCCTGAGTACCAGCAGCAGTCTGGAGGTTCCTACAGCAGGACGTCCTTAGAGTCTTCCTCAATATTTTCACTCATTAAAAACAGACCAAAGTTGCCGGGGCAGTGGCGCACAGTTGTAATCCCAGAGGCAGGAGGATCAGGAGTTCAAAGCCAGCCTCAGCAACTTCTCAAGGCCCTAGGAAACTTGGCAAGACCCTGTCTCCAAATAACATCACAAAAGGGCTGGGGTGTGGCTCAGGGGTTCAATGCCTGGTACAAACAACAACAATAAAAAAAAAAAAAAAGAAAAAGAAAACAACCTAAAACAAACGCAGGTCTCTTAGTCTCTTCAGGCTGCTGTGACAACGAGTACCAAACAATAGGACCTTGTGGGGGGGACAGTAGGCAATAGAAGCTGAGACCATTCCACCTAAAACTAAATAGACACTCAAAGGGCTAATATTGTCAACCAAAGGATAGACTGTAAAGAGGACCTGTTTACTGGAAAAGGGAGTCAAGAAAGAAACTTGTTTGTTTCAGTCTCGAATCTGAGGGGAAGCAGTGTCTCCCTAAACATCACACCCACAGCCGCCTTGTCACTCATCTGAGGTTAGAGTTTACACCACCTGCATTGGTCACAACGTGCCAAGCCAAAACGCGAGCATAAATAGGTCTGTGTTGACAAAGCTGGGCGGTGCCTCACAACGGCAGATGCAAACCTGCACGTTCTCCTCCACTGCGGAAGGGCAACCAGGAATGAGCTCACAATCTAAAATTATGAGCAAAACATTCAGGAACCAAGCCATGGACGGGGGACAGTCTGCCAAAATAATAAGATAAAGAAGTGGCTGCACCAAAGAATCCAGATGTTGGCCTGACGAGGTTTAAAATATAAAACAAATATGCTTGAGTGATTTTAGATTTAAAAAATATATAAAACATAATCATGAACTTTGGAAAAGAAGAATACAGACAGTTTGCAAATAAAAGCTATTCATTGTGCCAGGTGTGGTGGCACACACCAGTAATCCCAGTGACTTGGAAGGCTGAGGCAGGAGGATAACAATTTTGAAGCCAGCCTGGACAGCTAGCAAGATCCTGTCTCAAAATAAAAAGTAAAAAGAGTTGGGGATATAGCATAGTGGTAAAAGTTTCAAGCTTAATTCACACACACACACACACACACACACACACACACACACACAATATTCACTGAAAGTAAAAATGATTGTAGGTGAAACTGAGGGGAAACACTCTCACAGTGGTAGGAGTGAACTAGTGCCAGCCCTATGAAGCCACTTACAGCAAACTTATGCACAAAATTGAAAATGTGTAGGATTCTGACCTAGTAGTTCAACTCCTGGGAATTCATTCTACAGATATGCCTGCGTGTATCCAAAATAAGGTATCTCCAAGGTCATTCATTGCAACATTGTGTTTAAGCACAAAAGACTACAGACAATCCAACAACCCTCAACAGGAGGCTGGGATGATAAATTATGATTCATCCCTACGATGAAATACAATGCAACCATTTTTAAAGAAAAATAAGAGAATGAGGAAAGTCTGTGTTGATAAGGAAAGATCTTCAGACTTCATATGAAAAAACAAAATCAAAGCATAGAGCCAAAATATATGCTTCCTTTTGTACGAGAAAGAGATAAAATAAAAGTTATTTATACTAGTTACTATTTATACTTACATCTGTATGAAAATTCTCTGTGAGGACACAGAAGAAACTAGAAAGAGAAAAAGAAAAGCAGAGGCCCCTGCAGAGTTCAGGGGGGAGGCAGGTTCAGGGGGGCCAAGGGGCGCCCTTCACCAGGTAGTGTTTATATTGTTTTGAGTTTTGTATTTTGTAAATGAATTTCCTGATTTTAGATTTCAATGGATAAATTAATAGCAGATCAGATGCATTGGAAAGGAAGAAGGTGCCACTTGGAACCAAGAACTGGAGAAAAATAATGATATTAGTGAAAGAGGAAAAGTCAAAAATAAGAAAAGAGTCCAACAGACCCAGAGGAGAGCATGCACAGGCCCGGCGTGCTTCTGCTTGGTCTTCACAAAGGCCGAGACACAGAGTGCAGCAGACAGAACACAGGAAGCGATAACGGCCAAGGTATTTTTCCAGAATGTTGCATGATGTGACTCCTCCGATTCAGGAAGCACCACAAATCCCAGACAGAATAAATTTAAAGAAATGCATCACTAGATACAAACTTTGTATTTGAATTTCAGAAGACCAAACCTGAAGAGATCTTAAAAGCAGCACTGCCTCCACCAACCCCTCAAAAAACAAGAACCCCAATTCTCCATGAAGGAGTGATAAACCACAGCAATAGAGGTACACCAACATCAAGGTGCTGGGAAGTGTGAGCCAGGAACATCTTCAAAGTGTACAGCCAAAATTAAGATGCAAGAGCAAGGGTGAAGCCGGCCACGCCGCTGACACCTGTAATCCCAGCCACCGGGGAGGCTGAGGCAGGAGGATCCCAAGTTCAAGGCCAATCTCAGCAATTCAGTGATACCCTGTCTCAAAAAAAAAAAAAAAAAATTGAAAAATTTACTGGAGATGTAGCTCAGAAGTAAAGTGCCTTTGGGTTAATTCATAGAACAAAAAAAGAAAGAAAGAAAGAAGGAAGGAAGGAAGGAAGGAAGGAAGAAGAAGAGAGAGAGAGAGAGAGAGAGAGAGAGAGGAGAGGAGAGAGNATCTGCTTGCATCGAAAGCCCTTTGTAAACTGTGCAGAGCTCTGCAGGTGAGAGAGCAGATGCCAAGTCCCTCATGCGAGGACGGTTCTCACGTATCAGTTATTTCCTCCCCTGATCTCAGGTCAGCCTCTTTCCTACCCAGTGGCTAGTCTTAACTCTGGGCACTAGAACAACTCTCCTCCCAGTGGAGCCCACCGGTGACATGACATTTGCACAGAGGCTGCCCTAACCTTATGTACAAAGTCTTCTAAAAGGACCTCTGCCTGGCAACCGTCCACCCAACCTCAGATTGAGGCCACTTTTGTTGTTCATCGTGGTGGCCAGACGCCATTGTTCTGCTGGAGGCCATCATGCTGAGTGACATGAGCCAGTCCCCAAAACCAAAGGCTGGATGTTCTCTCTGATGTGTGGATGCTAAGGTGGGGGGGTAGACAGAAGTTCAATGGATTAGACAAAGGGGAGAGAAGGGAAGGGAGGGGGTGGGAATGGGAAAGACAGTGGAACGAATCGGACAGAACTTTCCTATAACATGAATAACACGACCAGTGCGACTCCACACCATGTACAACCCCAAGAATGGGCAGTTCTACTCCCTGCGTGTATGATATGTCCAAATACACGCTACTGTCACGTGTATCTAAAAAGAACAAATAATTTTTTTTTTAAAAAGAGTATTGTTCAGAATATCTAATATCATTCTTCTTGTTTTTGTGTTTAAACACGCTCCCTTGCCCATGTACTTCTCAGGGACCAGGGGACTCTCCACTGCTTATTAGCACAGGAGGAATATGCACAGTAACCCATCTGCCAAGGGACCTACATGTCACCAATCTCAACAGGTGGAATGTGAAGTCTATTAAAGTTGGCAAAGTCACAAAGGGGCCTCTCCCTGGCCCTGGGGTCCAGGTCCCTTCCCCTTTCCAGATCCTTCCATTGCTTCCTGTCAGGTGTGTCACTTCCTGTGCTCTGCTTAGAGTTTATGAGAACATTTCTCATTCTAGAAGTAAATGTCTGGCTTCTTTTTAGGTAATATTGCCCAGAAGCAACGATGGACACCCGACATAGTCTGTTTTTATGTGAACGCCAGTGGGATCCCAGAAGGAACCGTATGCTCTACAAAGAGGGTGACCTCGCTCCAAGACGGGTGTCTAGCCACCCCTGCTCTGGATGCTGGAACGCCACCCGGAGTCTGCCTCGGGTCTCCTGGCAGCTGGGCTGCTCTTCCTGCTCTTTGGTTCATCAGTCCTCAACCGTTTGGTCTCATTTGTGAATAAGAGTTTGGAGGCCATCAGAACCCTAACAATAGTTCCTCAGGGTTATGAACAGCTCAGCCTGTGGCCAGACAGTAATCAGACTTGTTTGAGGCCAATTAAGGAAAATTTCACTCCTCGCAGGGACCCCCTAATGACCCCCAAAGTCAGCCTGAAAAAGTGGCAGAAGATGGATTTTTGCCCTGCAGCACCCCTCAGGAGGGAGGAGTGAAAATCAGAAATGAGGGACTTGTCACCCTGATCTTGTTTATCTCTGAGGGCAGAAGTCCCTCTGCAGAAGTGCTAGACAATCTGACACGGCCATCAGTGACCACCAGCTAGCCTCCAACTTCATCATAATTCCACTTGCATGACAGACGGCATGCCGCTCGGGGCCATGACAGTTGGCAATGGTCATGAAGAAACATAAAAGAAGCAAAAAGAAGTAGCACCTAGTTCCAGAAAAATCTCTGCCTAGTCCCAGAAAAGATGTGAACTTCCTCCCCTTCATTAGCCTGTCCCTCCCCTTGGTCCTTCCTCCTTCAGGACTTGCCCAGTCTGCATCTGTCCAGATCTGCGCCAGGTGCCGTGGTGCAGCCTGTCATCCCAGGGGCTCAGGAGGCTGAGGCAGGAGAATCACAAGTTCAAAGCTAGCCTCAGCAACTTAGTGAGACCCTGAGCAACTGAGTGAGACCCTGTCTCTAAATACAATATAAAAGGGCTGGGGATGTGGCTCAGGGGTTAAGCACCCCTGGGTTCAAACCCCAGCACAGAAAGAAAGAAAGAAAGAAAGCAAGGAAGAAAGAAATAAATGCTTTTTAAAATGGCAGCTTAAGCCGGGGGCCGTGGTGCACAGCTGTAATTTCAGTGCTTTGGGAGGCTGAGGCAGGAGGATCGCAAGTTTGAGTCCAGCCTTCGCAATTTAGTGAGACCCTGTCTCAAAATAAAAAAAATAAAATAAATTGAAGGGGGTGGGGTCTGGGGCTGTGGCTCAGTGTCTTGCATGTGTGAGTCACTGGGTTCCATCTTCAGCACCACATTAAAATAAATAAATAGACGATAAATAAAATAAAGGTACCGTTTCCATCTAAAACGTACTTTTAAAAAAATAACTGGGTGGTATGGCTCAGGGACAGAGCACTTGCCTAGCATGTGCAAGGCTCCTGCGGCATTCAATCCCTACAACCACAAAACAAATTACAGATAATGACATTCTGCCTGTGTCACGACATAGTTATGCATAGGTGAAATACTGTAAGCAAAGCTCTTGTAAAACGTGAATTCTGTGCTCTGTGAAGTAAAGACAAGAAGCACGGATGCCAACTGGGAAGGCTTAGGCTGCCTGTGTGTGTGTGTGTGTGTGTGAAGAGATTGAACCCAAGGGCGCTAAACCTAGCCACACCTCCAACCCCATATATATATGGTCTAAGTTGCTTAGAGTCTGGCCAAGTTGCTGAGGGTGGCCTCAAACTTGTGAGTTTCCCGCTCAGCCTCCCAAGTCGTTAGGATTAAGGTGTGCACCACTATACCTGGCTAGGCTACTTTTTTTCTTTTTTTGGATCTAGAATTGAACTCAGGGGCACTCGATCACTGAGCCACATCCCCAGCCCTATTTTGTATTTTATTTAGAGACAGGGTCTCACTGAGTTGCTTAGCACCTCACTTTTGCTGAGGCTGGCTTTGAACTCACAATCCTCCTGCCTCAGCCTCCCAAAGCACTGAAATTACAGCTGTGCACCACGGCCCCCGGCTTAAGCTGCCATTTTAAAAAGCATTTATTTCTTTCTTCCTTGCTTTCTTTCTTTCTTTCTTTCTGTGCTGGGGTTTGAACCCAGGGCCTCATGCAAGGGAGGCAGGCGCTAGACCACTGAGCTCTACCCCAGCCCTGGGCTGCCATCTTTAAGCAGCTGTGAAGGAACCGGGCAGCAAATGGGTAGGAGAAGGGCATCTGCTGAAACCGAATGCACCTGAGGTGGAGAAGAAGAAGAGACAGACCCTGACATTCGAGGAGGAGTAAGAAAGGACAGGAGGAGGGCGGCCTGGTGTCTTTCCGCTCGCCTGAGTACCAGCAGCAGTCTGGAGGTTCCTACAGCAGGACGTCCTTAGAGTCTTCCTCAATATTTTCACTCATTAAAAACAGACCAAAGTTGCCGGGGCAGTGGCGCACAGTTGTAATCCCAGAGGCAGGAGGATCAGGAGTTCAAAGCCAGCCTCAGCAACTTCTCAAGGCCCTAGGAAACTTGGCAAGACCCTGTCTCCAAATAACATCACAAAAGGGCTGGGGTGTGGCTCAGGGGTTCAATGCCTGGTACAAACAACAACAATAAAAAAAAAAAAAAAGAAAAAGAAAACAACCTAAAACAAACGCAGGTCTCTTAGTCTCTTCAGGCTGCTGTGACAACGAGTACCAAACAATAGGACCTTGTGGGGGGGACAGTAGGCAATAGAAGCTGAGACCATTCCACCTAAAACTAAATAGACACTCAAAGGGCTAATATTGTCAACCAAAGGATAGACTGTAAAGAGGACCTGTTTACTGGAAAAGGGAGTCAAGAAAGAAACTTGTTTGTTTCAGTCTCGAATCTGAGGGGAAGCAGTGTCTCCCTAAACATCACACCCACAGCCGCCTTGTCACTCATCTGAGGTTAGAGTTTACACCACCTGCATTGGTCACAACGTGCCAAGCCAAAACGCGAGCATAAATAGGTCTGTGTTGACAAAGCTGGGCGGTGCCTCACAACGGCAGATGCAAACCTGCACGTTCTCCTCCACTGCGGAAGGGCAACCAGGAATGAGCTCACAATCTAAAATTATGAGCAAAACATTCAGGAACCAAGCCATGGACGGGGGACAGTCTGCCAAAATAATAAGATAAAGAAGTGGCTGCACCAAAGAATCCAGATGTTGGCCTGACGAGGTTTAAAATATAAAACAAATATGCTTGAGTGATTTTAGATTTAAAAAATATATAAAACATAATCATGAACTTTGGAAAAGAAGAATACAGACAGTTTGCAAATAAAAGCTATTCATTGTGCCAGGTGTGGTGGCACACACCAGTAATCCCAGTGACTTGGAAGGCTGAGGCAGGAGGATAACAATTTTGAAGCCAGCCTGGACAGCTAGCAAGATCCTGTCTCAAAATAAAAAGTAAAAAGAGTTGGGGATATAGCATAGTGGTAAAAGTTTCAAGCTTAATTCACACACACACACACACACACACACACACACACACACACAATATTCACTGAAAGTAAAAATGATTGTAGGTGAAACTGAGGGGAAACACTCTCACAGTGGTAGGAGTGAACTAGTGCCAGCCCTATGAAGCCACTTACAGCAAACTTATGCACAAAATTGAAAATGTGTAGGATTCTGACCTAGTAGTTCAACTCCTGGGAATTCATTCTACAGATATGCCTGCGTGTATCCAAAATAAGGTATCTCCAAGGTCATTCATTGCAACATTGTGTTTAAGCACAAAAGACTACAGACAATCCAACAACCCTCAACAGGAGGCTGGGATGATAAATTATGATTCATCCCTACGATGAAATACAATGCAACCATTTTTAAAGAAAAATAAGAGAATGAGGAAAGTCTGTGTTGATAAGGAAAGATCTTCAGACTTCATATGAAAAAACAAAATCAAAGCATAGAGCCAAAATATATGCTTCCTTTTGTACGAGAAAGAGATAAAATAAAAGTTATTTATACTAGTTACTATTTATACTTACATCTGTATGAAAATTCTCTGTGAGGACACAGAAGAAACTAGAAAGAGAAAAAGAAAAGCAGAGGCCCCTGCAGAGTTCAGGGGGGAGGCAGGTTCAGGGGGGCCAAGGGGCGCCCTTCACCAGGTAGTGTTTATATTGTTTTGAGTTTTGTATTTTGTAAATGAATTTCCTGATTTTAGATTTCAATGGATAAATTAATAGCAGATCAGATGCATTGGAAAGGAAGAAGGTGCCACTTGGAACCAAGAACTGGAGAAAAATAATGATATTAGTGAAAGAGGAAAAGTCAAAAATAAGAAAAGAGTCCAACAGACCCAGAGGAGAGCATGCACAGGCCCGGCGTGCTTCTGCTTGGTCTTCACAAAGGCCGAGACACAGAGTGCAGCAGACAGAACACAGGAAGCGATAACGGCCAAGGTATTTTTCCAGAATGTTGCATGATGTGACTCCTCCGATTCAGGAAGCACCACAAATCCCAGACAGAATAAATTTAAAGAAATGCATCACTAGATACAAACTTTGTATTTGAATTTCAGAAGACCAAACCTGAAGAGATCTTAAAAGCAGCACTGCCTCCACCAACCCCTCAAAAAACAAGAACCCCAATTCTCCATGAAGGAGTGATAAACCACAGCAATAGAGGTACACCAACATCAAGGTGCTGGGAAGTGTGAGCCAGGAACATCTTCAAAGTGTACAGCCAAAATTAAGATGCAAGAGCAAGGGTGAAGCCGGCCACGCCGCTGACACCTGTAATCCCAGCCACCGGGGAGGCTGAGGCAGGAGGATCCCAAGTTCAAGGCCAATCTCAGCAATTCAGTGATACCCTGTCTCAAAAAAA
>NW_025999862.1:2619508-2677097 GCF_001458135.2 Marmota marmota marmota
AGGAAGGAAGGAAGGAAGGAAGGAAGGAAGGAAGGAAGGAAGGAAGGAAGGAAGGAAGGAAGGAAGGAAAGAAAGAAAGAAAGAAAGAAAGAAAAGAAAAAGGGTGAAATGCAGGTATTTTAGGCAAACAGGAACTGAGAACGGGAGCTCCCACAGATACTCAATGAAAACGCATCTAAAGGATGTGCTTTAAGAGAAAGGAAGATGATTTGAGCAAAGGCATTGGCAAATGTTGGGGAGATACAAACAAGCTCTAACTGTGTCTGGTAACAGTATGAATAATTGATTTCATGGAGGAAGATTAAAATAGAACAAAAATAACTCTCAGAATGAAAAAATGGAAAACTTGATTAACAATATCCTGGGGGGTCTTCATATCCCCAGGCAAGAGAACAGGGGTACACAAATTTAGAGTTATATGTTAGCATTTTTATGGGTAACCACCAAGGAATCAAAAATAGAGGAATAGAAGGTCTAAACTAATAGAGAGAAAAAGGACTGAAATTTTTAAATTTTAAAATGTTCAATGGAGCCTGGAGCAGTAGCACACGCCTGTAATCCTAACAGCTGGAGAGGCTGAGGCAGGAGGGTCACAAGTTCAGCGCCAGCCTCAGCAACTTAGTGAGGCCCTAACCAACTCAGTGAGACCCTGTCTTTAAATAAAAGTTGTTTTTGTTTGTTTGTTTGTTTGTTTTTTTAAGTGGCTGGGGACGTGGCTCGGTGGATAAGCACCCTGGGTTCAATCTCTACCAAAAAAATTTCAAAAATTTTTTAAAAGTTCAGTCAAACAGAAGGCAGGAAAGGAAGGAGGACACAGAAAAAGAAAGAAAATGAGAAAAAAATATATGATGGTAAAAAACTAATTCTGAGAGAATAATAAGCACCGTAAAGTTAGATGGACTTAATGCACAGTTCATTTGGCCACTCCAGACAGAGGACAAAACAAAATCCTACTAAGTTTAACAGAGACCCAGCTAAAACTGAAGAACACAGGGAGTTTGGCAGTAAGAGAAATATCTCCATGGTGAGGACTAATCAAAAGAAGGTTGGTACACTTAAAAATGGTTAAGGTGCAAATTTTATGTTGTATACTTTATTTATTTGTGGCACTAAGGATTGAACCCAGGAGGGTTTCACCAGCTGTTTCTATTGTTTATTTTAAGACAGGGTCCTGCTAAATTGCTAAGCTGGCTTCCAACTTGAGATCCTCCTGCCTCAGCCTCCTGAGTTGCTGGAATTACAGGCCTCTGCTACCATGCCCAGCTATACTTTATCACAATGAAAGTAATAGTAGAAAAAAAAAGTTGGGATTGTGTTAATAACATCAGTCAAAATAGAAATTTTAGCAAAAAGCATTATTTGAGATAAAAAGGGCCACTCGTAATGATAAAAAGTTCAACTTACCAGGAAGCCTAAACAACACTAAACTTACTTAGTAAAGCAGCCTCATAATTCATAAAGCAAAAATTGACAGAACTACAGTTGTAGGAGAAACCAGACGCTCTCCCTTCATCATGGAGAACTGAACATGACTCTCTGGGTAATTAACCTATTAAGAGTGTTTAGATTTGAACTTAGAACCCTCCATCTAAAAACTAGCAAATATATATTCCTCTCAAGGAGCACTTAAAAAAAAAACTGAACACTCCGTTGATTACAGAGAAAATTTCTACAAATATCAAAGAAGGGGGGGGTCAGAGAGACCACCTGCTCTGAGTAGTGTTAACTGTTAGAAATTCACAGCCAAGAGGTAGTGCTTAAAATTCCATGTGTTTGGCAGTCACTGGGGAGGCTAAGGCAAGAGCATCACAGGTTCGAGGCCAGCCTAGGCAACCTGATAAGTCTCTGTTTCAAAATAAAAAATATAAATGAATGGGAATGGAGCTCCAAGGTAGAGTGCTTACCTAGCATGTGCCAGTCCCTGGGTTCAATCCCTAGGATAACAGAAGTTCCTCAAGAATACCAGAAAAAAGAAAGAAAGAAAAAGAAATTAGTTAAATGGGAAATAATGAAGAATAGAAGGGATCAGTGAAGGCAAGAATAGGCTCTTTGATAAAACTAATACAATGTATGAAAATCTTTGGCAAGATTATTCTAGAAACAAAATCATTAAAAATATATCTGGGATCAAAAAGGGAGCACGTGCTGGGCACGGTGATGCACACCTGTAATCCCAGCAGCTTGGATACACACCTGCAGCCCAGGAGGCTGAGGTAGGAGGATCACCTGTTCCAGGCTCAGTAACTTAGCAAGACCCTCAGCAACTTAGCAAGATCCTGTCTCAAAATTAAAAATAAATAAATAAATAAAATGGGCTGGGGATGTGGCTCCGTGGTTAAGCACCCCTGGGTTCAATCCCCGGTACAAAAGAAGGAGCAAGCACCACTACTGATTCAGAGGGTTTTTTTTAAGACAGAGAAAAACCATCATAAACAACTTTAAGCCCATAGACAGACCAGAAATTTTTCTAGAAAACCATAACTTGCCAAAACTAATAACAGAAAGAGACAGAGAGAAGGGGGACGAGGGGGAAACCTTAATAGAATTATAACCATTGAAGACATGGACTCAAAATCTACCCACTACAAAGCAGAATGCCACCTTCTATAAAACCTTCCATGGAATGGAAAGAAGATTCTTCAACTTCTTCTGAGACGAGGGGGGGAAATGGGCAGAATGTGGGTAACACCTAGGAGTGGGGAAGAAGAACATCTAAGCTTCAGAAACCTGTCAAGAAAAGGGACCAAAGAGTTATCTGGGGTGAAGAAAACAGCATCTTCACCACATTTGGGGTCCTTCGGATGTGTAGTTACCATCTAAACACTTTGTTTGCTAAAGGACCCCTTGGTGACAGTTCACAGATGAGGTTTACGTAGTAAGCAGAGTCCACACAGAGATGCGATCCAGATCAGTACCTCCCTCAAGCGTTCTATGGATTGTCTTATTCTGTTGTTGCTATTGTAACAAAATACCTCGGACTGGTGTTTTGACCATTTTCTGTTGCTATCACAAAATACGTGAGACCAAGTAATTTAGATAGAACAGAAGTTTGGCTCACTGACGTGGAGGCTGGGAAGTCCAAGTGCGTGATGCTGTCATCCACTCAGCGTCCGGTGAGGGCCTCTTTTGCTCCAGCATAACACGGCAGAGGGCACCACGTGGCAAGGCAGAGCGAGGGCATTAACTTGGGTCTCTCCTCCTGTTCTTAAAAAACCACTAATGTCATCATGGGGGCCCACTATGAGGACCTTATCTAATTCTCCTTACCTCTCAAAGGCCCCACCTCCAAGTACCAGTGACATATGAGAATTAAATGAATTGCAATGGTTTGAATGTTTGCTCCCCAGCACATGAATTTGGGAGAACAAACATTTAAAGCCTAGTAAGTAGGTGATTTATAAGAACAGAAGTTTATTTCTCACAGTTCTGGAGGCTGGGAAGCCCAGACCAAGGCACCAGCAGGTTCAGCACCCAGGGAGGGCTCACTCTGCTCCACCAATGTCACCTTGTGGCCATGTCCTCATGTGGCCCAAAGCAGAAGAACAAAAAGCAACTAACAGATTGCTTCGAGCCCCTTTTATCTCAGATTTATCTCCTAAAGTCTCCCCACTTATTATTATTGCATTGAGGATTAGGTTTTAATATGAATTTTGGAAGATGTCAAAGCCATAGCCAATATCTGAGGAGATTTTCTATCAAGATAGAAATGTTGGGGCTGGGGCTGGGGCTCAGTGGTAGAGCGCTTGCCTAGCACATGTGAGGCACTGGGTTCGATCCTCAGCACCACATAAAAATAAATAAATAGATACATGTATTGTGTCCATCTACAATAAAAAACAATTATTTTTTTTAATTGAAATTCTGAGGGCTAGTGATGTGGCTCAGTATTAGAACTTGCCTAGTGTGCTCAAGGCCCTGGGTTCCGTTTTCCCCAGCAATATGCACACACACACACACACACACAAATTGGATCAGAACCATTTGGAAAACCACATGGAAAAGAATGAAATTGGATGCTTTTCCATACACAAAAATGAACTCCAAATGGACCATAGATCTAAAACTGCAAAACGGTTAGTAGAGAACTTCAGAGTAAATCTCCGTAGCCTTAGGTTAGACCGAACCTTCTTAGATATGACATAAGAACTACAAGCAAAAAGAGAAAATAGATGCATTGGACTTCATCAAAATGAAATATGTTTGTGCTTCAAAAGGAAACCATCTAAAAAAATGAGAATGCCACTCAGAATAGAAGAAAATATTTGCAAATCGTATATCTGATAAGGTTCTAGAATCCAAAACATAAAAAGAACTATGAGAGCTCAACAATAAAAAGACAACTCACTTCAAAAATGCACTTCAGGAGACATTTCTTCAAAGAAAATAAACAAAAAGTTCACAAGCACATGGAAAACCATGTGCCATTAACTATTAGAAAATTCAAATCAAAACCACAAGGAGATACCACTTTATACCTACTCGGATGGCTGTAATAAAAATGACAAATAAGGGTAGGAAAGGAGGTGGAGAAATTGGAATCCTCACATGCTGCTGTTAGGAATGTATGGAAAATAGTTTCTAAAACCGTAAAAACCCAGGGTTTCCACGGGACCCAGCAATTCCACTCAAGGTACAAGCTCAAGAGCAATGAAACATGTTCATTCAGCTGGGCACGGGGGCACCTGCCTTAATCCCAGCAGCTTGGGAATCTGAGGCAGGAGGATCTTGAGTTCAAAGCCAGCCTCCGCAACTTAGCAAGGCCCCAAGCAATTTAATTGTTGCTAAACCCTGTCTCTAATTAAAATATTAAAAAAGGGTGGGGATGTGGCTCTGTGGTTAAGCACCCCTGGGTTCAATCCCTGGTACTAAAAAAAGGAAGAAAAAAAAAAGAAAGAAAACGTAGGCTCACGCAAAAACTTGAACATCAATGTTCATAGCAGCATGATTCATTATGCATAATAGCCAAAGAGTGGAAAAAACCCAAAGCCCATCAACTGATGTGTGAATGAACAAAACGTGGTCCATTGGAACAGTCGGTCAACTGTGAAAAGCAATGAAGTACTGACAGAGCAACTGCACGGATGAAGCTTGAATGTTAAATGAAATAGCCAGACACGAAAGGTCACATGTCATATGATTCCATTTAGATGAAATGTCCAAACTAGGAGAACCCATGGACGTGTTGGGGGGAAATGAGAACTGAATTTCAACAGGAACAGGGGAATCCTTTCAGAAGCGATGAAAATGTTCTAAAATTGATTGTGGCCATGGGTGGACATCTCCAGGAACAGGCTAAAAACAATGCATTGAGTCGGGGACTTTAAACCGGTGAATATACGGTTTGTGAATTACATCTCAGTAGAGTTGTTTTAAAGGACAGGTGGATGGCGTCAGCAAGGGACAAAGTGTGCCCTTGTTGAAACTTGTGTCTCTGAGGGTGACTGTGCTTAATGCACATTTCAAGCACAAGGTTGACCTAGCAGGACAGCCGTCACCAGAAGCCAAGTCCACTTGTAATCCTGGATGTCAATGGGGCTCTTCAATGGGCAGCATCCACACCATCATAGACACCAGCCACTGGACACCTGCTAAATGCACGTCTCGTCATGAGTTGGAAGGATTCCTGGGGATCCCAACGTTCTCCCTTTGATTTGATAGTGAGGAGACCCAGGCTCAGCAAGGGCTTAAAGTGTCTTGCCAAGAGTCCCACAGCAAGTTGCCCGTGAAGCTGGACTAGAGCCTGTTTAGAGCCTCGCTTTCGTTTCCTATAGATTTTTGCAGGGTTTTCATGTCCGTTCCCGCGGCCCTCCTCAGATGTCGGAAATGAAACTCCTCCCAGCCCTGGTGTCTGAGCCAGGCCACAGGCCGGAGCTGGAGGGGCTCAGGAAGCCGCAATCTCTGGGAGAATAAGGGGAGAGGATGGGGCCAGTTCCGAGAAGGCAGTGTGAGCCCCTGTTCCCGTCAGAGCGGGGATGCAGGGGGGACAGAGACTCAAGGGATGAACCCTAAGACGTGACCCATGACACACGGTGTCACACGTGGTCTGAGGCTTGTGGCTATTTTTTCCTGTCACATACACAATTGGAAGTACTGAGAACTGACCCCCCCACACTCACCCCTTTGTCCCACCTCAGAATCAGTGTGCTTTGGCCCCCCAGAAGGTGACCTGTGAGTCATTTGCCCCATGGAAACCTCCCCCTCCCTGACCTCAGGCAGGGCACAGAGTGGAGGAGAACAGGCCCCAGCCTTCCCCCTCGGATCTCTCAGCAGTGCCTGCTGGGCCCAGGACAGGGCTGGCATGAAGGGGTGGGCAGGAAGTGGACACCAGCTCTGGACGTCTTTTCTCCTCACTGCTCCAGGAAGAGGGGACAGTCACATATACGGACACCTTCTGAGGGCCAGGCACAGTTCTAAGCACTTGACACGGATTGACTCGCCTCTTCTTCGCGAAGGCCCGAGGCCAGCCGGCCTGAGGCACATCTGTCACGTGCAGGTCAGAAGGGGCAGGGCTCTCTTAGAGTTGAGCACAAAGCCCTGTGGTACCTCCCTGGGTCCCGCAGCCCAGGCTTTTGTGGCAGATGAGCCTCTGGCCTCTCAGCCTGCTTCCTGCGGGCTGTCAGCAGGGCCGGATGAGGAGGTGATGACAGGGTGGGTGCTGGGGGACCTGTGGCCACAGCTGGAGGTGGGACAGGAAGCTGAAGTGATGTGACGTGGCTGGGGCAAGCCTGCCTGGGGGGGCTGACGCCACTATTTCAGGAGACTCCGGCGGGGGAGCACGGCGGCCCCGCGGCAGTTTCTCGCAGGACTCCAGGTAGGGCGGAGGCAGGGGTAAGGGCCGGGGTCCTGGGTGGGAGGGTTGGCTGCTGCTCTCAGGGAAGCCTGGGGAGCAGGAAGTGCCCTGACCGTGAGATACGAGCTCTGGGCCTCAGAGGGCCCGGCCTCCCCTCACTGCCTCCCTGGGCAGCCTTGGACCCACTCTGGCCTCAGTTTCCTCATTATGGAGTCGCACTCATGGTCTCCAAGAGCCCCTCAAGCAACAACTAGAGCTTCTGAAAAAAAATGGCCAACAGGACAAGTGCCCGGGTGGAGACCGAGATCCGGGTTAGGGTCACGGCAGAAGCCTGCTGGTCCCCTGAGCGGGGTGCCTAGGGGGACTTGGGAAGCTTCCCTCCCCTCTGCACCCTCTGGGCCCTGCATGGTCCTGGAATTCCACCTTCAAGTCACCTCTTTGGGTTGGGCATGGAAGGCTCCATGTCAGGGACATTCCTGTCCTCCATGACCCCCTTTTCTCAGAAACTGATGTCCCTGCAGGCACCAGAGGGAAAAGGCCCCGAGGAGCTCAGGTCATAGGGGGATAGAGAGGAGATTCCAGCCAGGTGCGGTGACACACGCCTGTCATCCCAGCAGCTCAGGAGGCTGAGGCAGGAGGATCATGTGTTCAAAGCCAGCATCCCCAACTTATCGAGGCCCTAAGCAACTCAGAGAGGCCCTGTCACTATATAAAATATAAAAAAGGGCTGGGGATGTGGCTCAGTGGTTAAGTGCCCTGGGTTCAATCCCCAGTACAGGGGGAGAGAGAGAGAGAGAGAGAGAAAGGAGATTCCCTATCATAGGTAGGCACCAAGCCATCTCAGAAGGAGGGAGAAACTTCCAGCCAATGTAGGCAACAGGTAGGTCTCTGCCAGACATCCAGGAGCTTGGTGGGGAACGCCGGAGGGGAGACCCGGGCACCAGGAAGGGTGTGCATAGCAAACCCAAGGCCCCTCTCCCATCAGAGCCAAGGGCATGGGCACACACAGCTCCCATCCGTTCCCCCGTCTACCCCCCCACCCCGCCCACAGCATGGCACATCTCCCTCGGAGGGAGACCCCGAAGGGAAAATGGGGAGCGCAAGGGCATGCATGGCCTCATTTCTTTCCCGGTTCTGTTAAGGACTCAGTGGGAGAGACAGGAATGAGAGTTGGAGACGCAGAGTGAGAATCGGGTGGAAGAGAGCCAGCGGTTCCAGAGCCCAAAAGGAATCTCCTCCGGAATCCAGACTTGGCAGGTCCTCAGGCTTCCAGCTACTGTTCCCTCTTCTGAGACCAGAGCCCCGTCCTCACCAGCAGCAGTTGTGTCCTGGGGACAAAGACATCCATCCAGATTCCCGTTAGGGAGGCCTTAGTAAGTTCCTAGCAAAGGAGCCCTGCTGGATGCCGGGCTAGGCAGACACACTCCCTGGGCCTGTCTGCACCGAGCCGTAGAACTGACACAGCTCCGGCATTCAGTCATTTAGGAGAATCCCTGCCAGTAATCCCCAGTGGCGAGCAGAGAACACAGCCACCCTCCCTCCCTCTGCCCGGGGTCCCAGAGCTCAAAGCTCCCTGTTCCCACAGCTCCATGGGCACCCAACTTCTCTTCCGAGGCATTCTCCTCCTGTTGCTGCCCCGACCTGCCCCAGCCTCCTGCTACACAGCTGCGCGATCAGAGTGCAAGCAAAACCATGACCCCGTGCCTGGCGCGTTGCTGGCTGGGGAAGGTGTGGACGTGACCAGCCTCCGCCGCTCCGGCTCCTTCCCTGTGGACACACACAGGTTCCTGCGGCCCGACGGCACCTGCACCCTCTGTAAAAACCCCCTGCAGAAGGGCGCCCTGCAGCGTCTGCCCCTGGCGCTCACCCACTGGCGTGGGCAGGGCTCCAGCTGCAGGCGCCAAGTAGCCAAGGCCAAAATCAGCTCCACCGAGGAGGTGGCCCGGGAGGCGGCCTCCAGCATCAACAATGACTGGCGGGTGGGGCTGGACGTGACTCCCCCCGAGCCCAGCAGCAAGGTGCACATGTCTGTGGCTGGCTCGCACTCCAAGGCAGCGGACTTCGCAGCCCAAAAGACCCACCAGGACCAGTACAGCTTCAGCACGGACACGGTGGAGTGTCGCCTCTACAGGTGAGGGCCGGGGGTGGTGCAGGTGATGTGGACGAGGACGGGGAAACCCTGAGTTCCATCTAGGAGCTCTGGAATTGCAGGATGGGGACTCGGAGGCTGCTCCCACCAGGAGGAAACCAGAGACCTGGTTCTCAGGCTTCAGGTGACAGCCCCTGGGACTCTTCCCATCCAGGAGGGCCCAAATCTAGGAGGGCCACTGAGAGCCCAGGCAGAGGGAAAGTGAGCAAGACTGTGCCTGATGCCCTAACGTGGTACCAGGGAGGTGTGCTGAGAGCCCACCTACCTCCTTCCTGGGCACTGTCAGCCTCCCATGGGGTCCTACCTGGATAGGGACAGAGACCAGAGACCTGGCTGGGTCCTCCCTCCTTATTGCTGTGTGATCTTGGGCATCTGATCTGGGCCTCATTTATCCATTTAACCAATATTCACACCTGGCTCATGTGTCAGGGTGACCCTACTAGGCAACAGCTGTCAATACTCCAGCCCCCATAGAACAGGGAGCCTGGGACACAAGTCCCACACCAAGCACTGGCCACCCGAGTCACTCCTCTGATTTCCCGGGCCATGAGTCCTCCACAGTGAGGCAGGGCACCTCCTGCCTGCATGGCCAGAGCAGTTGGGAGCCCAGGCACATGAGCCTGAGCCAGAGGAACGGATGAGTGAAGGTTCAAAAGCAAGATGGGAGTCGGGCGCGGTGGTGCACACCTGTGATCCCAGCAGCTTGGGAGGCTGAGGCAGGAGGATTGTGAGTTCAAAGCCAGCCTCAGCAACAGCGCAGTGCTAAGCAACTTAGTGAGACCCTGTCTCTAAATAAAATACATATTAGGGCTGGGGAGGTGACCCAGTGGTCGAGTGGCCCTGAGTTTAATCCCCGGTACCAAAAACAACAATAAAAAAGCGAGGTAGATACCATCCATGCTTTTATAACCAGAAAATACAATGCTTCATTTAATGAGGCAAGACCTATGTCACGTAGCTCATCACCAAGGAGCGATAGTGCCCAAGCTTTGGCATCGGAGCCAAGGGCACTGGGTTCAAGTCTTGGTTGTTCCCACTCACACTTGAACTTGGGAAGTCTTGAAGGAGTTATTGAGTGGGGAAAACACTACCCACCCTCGGGCTCACCTGATGTTTCTCTCTCCCCACAGTTTCCATGTGGTGCACAAACCCCCACTGCACCCTGATTTCAAGAGGGCACTTGGGGACCTGCCCCCCCACCTCAACACCTCCACCGAGCCTGACTACCTCAGGCTCATCCACAACTACGGCACCCACTTCATCCGGTCCGTGGAGCTGGGTGGCCGCGTCTCAGCCCTCACGGCCCTGCGCACCTGTGCACTGGCCTTGGATGGGCTCACGGCCGACGAGGTGGGGGACTGCCTGGCTGTGGAGGCCCAGGTGAGCATCGGTGGCCATGCCGAGTCCTCATCCGAGTTCAAGGCCTGCGAGGAGAAGAAGCAGCGGCACAAGATGATAACCTCCTTCCACCAGACCTACCACGAGCGCCACTCCGAGGTGGTCGGCGGCCGCCACGCCTCCTTGCGAGACCTGCTATTCGGGAACCAGGCTGGGCCCGAGCAGTACTCAGCCTGGGTGGCTTCGCTGATCAGCAGCCCCGGCCTGGTGGACTACAGCCTGGAGCCCCTGCACTTCCTGGTGGACGGCCAGGACCCGCGGCGGGAGGCGCTGAGGCAGGCCGTGAGCAAGTACCTGATGGGCAAGGCACGCTGGAGGGACTGCAGCCGGCCCTGCTCGCCTGGGCAACAGAAAAGTCCCCATGACCCGTGCCAGTGCGTGTGCCACGGCTCAGCAGTCACCAACCAAGACTGCTGTCCACGCCAGAGGGGCCTGGCACGGCTGGAGGTGACCATCGTCCAAGCGTGGAATCTGTGGGGAGACTATGGTAGTGCTACAGACGCCTATGTGAAGGTCTTCTTTGGTGGCCAGGAGCTGAGGACCGGCACTGTATGGAACAATAACAACCCCAGATGGATGACTCGGCTGGACTTTGGGGATGTGCTTCTGACCACAGGGGGTCCCCTGAGGGTGCAGGTTTGGGATGCAGACAACGGCTGGGATGATGACCTCCTTGGCTCCTGTGACCGGTCTCTAAAGTCTGGCTCCCACGAGGGGCAGTGCCACATGAATCACGGTCACCTGCAATTCCTTTACCAAGCCAGGTGCTTGCCCCACCTGGCTGGGGGAACCTGCCTGGATTATGCCCCCCAGGGGCTTCTGGGAGAGCCTCCAGGGAACCGCAGCGGGGCCGTGTGGTGAGGGCTCAGGCTTTATCATTGAGGTGGCTGAGTTTACAGGTCAACCCTGAGGCCCCTGGCCCAAATGTCCCAGCCCTCCGACATTCCAAGCCTGGCAGTCACTGCTGTACAGACTAAAGCTCCGGCAGGGGTCAGCAGACTGTCCCACGGGCTGCTTAGAGCTCATCTTTCAAAACCCTCCTTGCAGCCATTTATTTTTTACTTTTTGGTACTGGTGATTGAACTCAGGGGCACTTTGCTGCTGAGCTGCATCCCGAGTCCTTTTTTATTTTGAGACAGGGTCTTGCAAACTTGCTCAGGGTCTTGCTAAGTTGCCAAGGCTGGCCTCAAACTTGTGATCCTCCTGCCTCAGCCTCCCAAGTCACTGGGATTACAAGCGTGCACCACCACACCTTTGCTCTTTGTCTCCCTGCTTTATCTCTAAGACAAAGCAAGGACAGCCACGACCTAGCTCACTGCACACGTGAGGCCAATAGATAGGATATATATGACGGCGACCGTGGTGGTGGTGTTGTGGCAGAGGAGACAATGGGGACAAAACCACCTCTAGAGCCAAAATTCTACATCAGCAACCCATACAGAATGGGCAGGCAGGTCATGTAAACTGCTTTTCTGCTTTTGCTGGAAATGTGGAGACTCGAAATATTTTACTTTCCTTGTAACCCTCTGGCTTGAGAAAAAGCAGCATGAACTTAGTGATAAGTGGCCACAGACATTCAGTTCCCAACTGGAAGAAAACAGGGACGGGTGAGGACAGTGGTGAATTAGCAAGTGTGGGTCTTATTTATTAGTGGGGTGGGGGCAGGGCCGTGCTGCAGCTCTCCTCCAGCCAAACCTTCCAGGTGGAAATGTGAGCCCAAAACTTCCAGGTCTTCTCATTTTTTAAAGCAATCATAAACTCCAATTTGATTGCTAACTGTGGCAATTCATCTCACTTTGTACGCTTTGTAAAAATAAACCTCTGTGGGCAATGTGGTACAGGTCAAAGAGACCATATTTTCAGGCCATCACTGAGCCGGGGATGTTCATTCAGAAAACTCTGCTTCCCACAGAGCCCGTTCGCGCAGGCTGAAAAATCTCACAACGCAGGCGGGCAGTGCAGTCACTCCAACAGGGTGGTCTCTGAGGGCTTCCAGGCCTTGGTGTGCAGTAAACCTGATTTCAGGGTCTGATGTTAAACGAAGTAGTCCTTTTGGGGGTATAGGCCTCGGTACACAGGCCCATGGAGTTGGGGGGCAAGATTCAGGGCAGCTCTGTAACTATGGTAGGACGTGGCAGAACAGGGTCAGGGGGACTCAGGAACGGCCACAGCTCCCCACGCTATTTGATACTCCTGACAAATCACCCCCTGAGGTTTGTGGAGCACCCATAAGCTCAAAAGCCAAGTAGTGACCCCAAACCCCCAGGTTGGGCAGGAGGAAGGAGCGAGGCTTAGAAGCCTGGTAGAAACCACTGTCCTTCCACGTTTCCATTCACAGCCACACACACAAACAAGAACACTCATGAAATCCCCCTTCCCTATTCCCAGCTCCTCTGAGGTCACTTGTCATTGTTTGGAGGTGAGGTGTCCCCCAAAAGCTCACAGGTGAGACAATGCAAGAAGGTTCAGAGGAGGAATGTCTGGGTGGTGAGAGTCTTGACCCAGTCAGTGAATTAATCCCTGATCCGGACCCACCTCTCAGGGGGAGCAAGGTCCCCATGCCACCTGCCACTTGCTTCTCTCAAAATGTAAAATATAGGGCTGGGGTTGTGGCTCAGCGGTAAAGCGCTCGCCTAGCACATGAGAGGCCCTGGGTTCGATCCCCAGCACCACATAAAAATAAATAAACAAAATAAAGGTATCGTGCCCAACTACAACTAAAATAAATAAATAAATAAATATTTTTTAAAAGAAGCTTAAAAAAATGAGGATATAGCTCAGTTGGTAGAGTGTTTGTCTTGCATGTGTAAGGACCTGGGTTCAATCCCCAGCACCAAAGGAAAAAAAAATATCAAGTACGCATAACATTTACCCCAAGTGTGCAATTCAGAGCCTTAAATGGAATCACAATGCTGTAGCCCTCACCTCTATCTAGACCCCAAATTTTTCATCATCCTCAAAACAAAAAATGTGTACCCTTAAACTTCCCTCCAGCCCCTGGTGATCTATTCTATTTTCCATCTCTGTGAATTGCCAACCCTGGATACACCATATAATGCAGTATTTATCTTCCATGCCTGGCTTATTTCACTTAGCATAATGTTTCCAAGATCCCTCTGAATGCATCTAAAGTTCATGTGTTTTGGCTGAGTAATATTCCACTGTGTGTCTACCCCACATTTTGTCCATCCATTCACCCATGGTGGACACTGGGCTCGTTTCCCCCTGAGCTATGGTGGATAATGCTGTCATGAACATTGTTGGGCCAGTATCTGTTTCAATCCCTGCATTCAATTCTTTTACACATGTCTCTAGGGGTGAAATTGCTAGGCTATATGGCAGTTCTGTATTTAGAATTTTGAGAGGCCACCAAATTGTTCCCTGCCACTACCTTTTGAGCTAAGCTCTCCATGTCTGTCTGTGCCCGCCATCGCCCTGTCAGATCGGGACCTGAACACAGGTGCAGTCCTCTGGCACTCCTGCCAGGGCTACGGCGACTCCAGCCTTCCCAACCACACCCCACCCCTCCCTTACACCCCGCCCTGCAGGAGGGAGGATGGAAAGCCGAGGCCTCAGGATTCACATAGTAGGTTCTCAATAAATGTTGCTAAATGAATGAGTGAATGTTGACAGGTATTTCCACCCCGACTCTGCACAGGACCGTGAGCTCACGGAGGGCAGGGACCATGGCCTGTTCATCTCAGTGTTCCCACAAAGCTGGTGTGAAAGGGAAATCCAAAGTGAATTCAGGTGACTGACAGCGGAGGAGAGAGTGACCAGGGTCGGGGGAGGTGCAGGTGCTGAGGAAAGTGTGAGGGGAAGGGACAGCAGAGGGAGGGGAGGAGGACAGGGGTGGGGACCGAGGGACACCGGAGCCCTGCTCCTGGTACAGGAAGCCAAGAAGAGCTGCCCTGGGCTGAGGGAACGCTCTGGGCTCCAGCCTCCTCACCTTAGGGGGCTTCTCTTTGCAGATGAGCAGCTGCCCTCCGCCACCCAGAAAGGCCAACTCTTCCCCCCTGTACCTGGAAACTGTCCCACAGCTTAGGGAGCTGGTGTTTTGGGAAGCAGGACTTGCTCTGAGGTCCCTGCCCCCAAGACTCATCCTCCACGTCATCAAGGTGGGGAAGGGGCTTCCGGTGATGTTCTGTTTGTTTTTACCTTTATCTCCCATTGCTTAAGTGCCGGCCGTGGGACTGGACCTGAGTCAATATGCATTATCTCATCTGAGTTTCCCAAGAGCCCCATTTTACAGATGAGGAAACCGAGGCTCAGGTCTGATCACTTGCCCAAAGTCCCTCAGCTATTTAGTTGCTGAGAGAAGTGCTATGTGAAGCAGTGGTGTCTTGTGGCCAGTGGCACTGAGTAGGTCTGCAGCCTGCCCCAGTCCACAGTGCCCTTCGGTCTTCCCTTAGCAGGGAAGGGACTGAGGGATCCTAAATGACTGTCCTCCCCGTAGCCAGGGCAGGGGGCTGTTCCTCCCTTCCCTCCGCCCTTCCCTCCGCCTGGGTCCGTCTTGCACTGGGAGGTTCCTGGTCCCCCTGCTTCAGGCGTTGGGAAGTGACCCTCCCCACCCTGGGCAGCACACAGCTCTCCCGGGGCCAGAGCTGGGGCACCCTGTGAGCAGCCCCAGTTCCCGTGCCCTCTTCTGGGCCACAGGAAGTGGCCAGGTGGACCTGGGAATTCCAGAGAGCCTAAAGGAAGGCAGGGAGCACTTACCGAGCCCCACGTCACCACCATTCTTGGCAGGCTGGCCCTCCTTCTCTGTCACTCTGACTGCTCGGTGACAGGAGAGTGTTCTTGTTGCGGTTCTTTTTAGATGCCCAGGGCAGTAGAGTTGCCTGGACATATTACACAGGCTCGGAGTAGAGCTCACTCCAACTAGGATCCCATTCAGGAGGGCACCTCGCTCCGGCCATGCAGACTGGACCAGAGGCCCCTCCCTTCCTTTCCCTCAGCCTCCCCTGCCCCAACCTGGCTGCTAAGAGCAGCCAGCGGTTAGAGGCCCCTGCGGAAGGTGTCCAGCGGGCTGGGTGCCCCTTCCCACTGCTGACAGAACAAGCTGCACAGAGGAGAGACGGGCCTGTGTGTAAGCCAGGCCGGCCGCCGGCACGCACATCTGCTTATGATTTGGAAAACCAAACCAAACCAAACCAAGGTTTGCAGAACCAACCACCAGTGCAGACGAGACGGCCAGGAACCACTCAGCTCTCTTAAGAACCCAAGAGGCTTCCAAGCCCTTTGCAGACCATTTTGACCATGCAAATTTGTTTATTAAACAAACCATGCAAATGGGTTGGTTCGTAGGCCAGGAGTCATCATGGGGCTCCTTATCTGAGCTCTAGGTAGGTGCTGCAGGGAGCCGACTGCGAGACAGTAGCCGATCCCCATCATCCTGTGTCAAGTATCTGAACATAACGTCAGGACTTGACTTGGACAGATTTAATTTTTTCTCCTTGGCACTGGGGACTGAAACCAGGGGCGCTTAACCACTGAGCCACATCCCCAGCCTTTTTTTGTATTTTAGTTAAAGACAGGGTCTCACTGAGTTGCTTAGGGCCTTGCTGAGTTGCCGAGGCTGGCTTTGAACTCGTGATCCTCCCGCCTCAGCCTCCCGAGCACTGGGATTACAGGCATGCCCCACCCCGCCCAGCTGCTTGCACAAACTTAGTGCCTTAGATTTTTCCTGCATTTCTTCCCTAGTCATGTCTCCCAACTAACCCTAAAAGCATTTGCCTGCTCTTTGTCTTTGTTGTACCAACATTGGGCAAAAAGATCCATTGGGAAGACCGGCCTTCGCAGGCCAGGTGTGTGCTGGGCGGTACTTGCTGGGCGCCCTGAGGCAAGGGGCTTCCTCTTTGAGTCTCTGGTTCCTCATGCACAGCTTGGCCACAGGAACAGCAAAACAGGTGAGGGGCACAGAAGCACTCGTGGGGAGGAGGCCTGATTGGAGGCAATACCCAGGAAATGGCCTGTCACTGAGAGCTGAGAAATCCTGCCCTGCTCAGAGGAAGCAGCGGGAGCAGGCAGTACCCACTCCATGTTAGAGCTGAAGGAGCAGACGGGGAGGGGTGGAGAAGGTATCCAGTAAGGCTCTGTTCACCCAGGAAACACTGGGGACCCTACCGTGTGGGGTGTGTGGGGACACAAAGACGCACACCATTAGTACTCTGCTGCACCTGCCACCCCGCCAAAGACCCACTCCCGCTGGGACCGGCTCCCCTTCTCAGCAAACCTTCCTGGAAAGCGCTTCAGGGTGAGCAACCCTACGTGTCCCAGGCAAGGAGACGTGGGCCTAACTGGGCCGGCACTGATGGGCACCCAAGGACCAGGGACAAGGACCTGTTCTCCGTGCGGCAGGCAGAGTCATCTCCTGTGACTACAGTCCCCTGTCCAGGCTTCACAGCTGTCCTCACCCAGGGCTCCCAGGACCCCCCACACCCCAGGCTTCCCTTCTGAGGGGCTGGAGGTGGCCCACATTCTTCAGAGTCTTTCCAAAATTCTTGCAAAGAACTTGAGCCCAAAGAACAACGACGCAACCTCCCTGTGTGCAACACGAACCCCCTCGAGTCCACTCCCATCTCACCAACCCAGGGAACAGCCACAGGCGGCGGGGACGCGATGCCAGGTGTGAGGAGGATTCTAAGTATGGAAGAGGCTACAAACCAGGAATTAGAGGAGATTTCTTTATCATAAGGGCATCTAAACTAAGTCTAGATCAAGAATTAGAGTTACTGATGGAGCATTAAAAATATTCTTATCATTAGACTTAGGAGTAAGAACGATCATTATTTCATATTGTGCAGGAAGAACTAGCCTACATAATAAGAAAAATACTAAATATAAATAGCAGAAAAAAATTAAACAGCTGAGCATGGTGGCACATGCCTGGAATCCCAGCCTGTAGAGAGACTGAGGCAGGAGGATAAGTTGGAGGCCAGCCTCAGCAATTTAGTGAGACCCTGTTTCAAAATAAAAAACAGGGGCTGGGATGTAGCTCTGCTGGTAGATCGCTATGCTTGCCTCGCATGCATGAGGCTCTGGGTTCAATTCCCAGCACTACAAAGAAATTAAAAATAAAAAAATAAAAGGGCCTGGGGCTGTTGTTCAGTAGTAGAGTGCTTCTGCACCCAATCCCTAGTACCACTAAAACAAAAAGAAAAAGAAATAAAATAATTATTATTTCCAAATAGTACAAATATCTAGTTCCAAATTTCAAGAAAGATTTTTTTTAAAAAACCTGTTAAAGTTATTAAGCTTAGGAATATGGCCAAATTTAAAATGAATTTTTAAATTATCTATCTCAACAATAATGAGTTAGAAACTGTAATAGAAGAATTATAATCACAAAAATTCAATTTTAAAACCATAAAAAACTCCATGAGAAATAGGCATGACTTCTATAAGAAGGGTGTTAACTTTCACTAAAAGACACAAAAGAAACTTTAATAAGCACAGGTGGGAATGGCCACCTTCCTGGGAGACACGATATTGTGTCCATTTCCCTCGCTGAGCCAATAAATATTGAACTATTTAATGATACTAATTAACATACCAAAGGGATTTTAAAACAGAAGTCAGTTGTTTATTGTAAAATCGATTTGGAAATGACAGTACCTGAGAACAGCCCAGAAACACAGAAGGAAGGGAGGAGTGACAGGAAGGTGGGTGGGGAGGAGGCCATGAACCTGAGGACGCTGATGACCAGCGCAGGGTGGGCACGGCTCCTGGCCTCACAAACCCCGGGCAGCTCCCTTGCACACTAAGAGGGCGGCCTGCGAAAGGTTCCTGGGGCTCAGGGGCGCCCGCTCAGCTGTGGTGGACACAGGCGTACAACGTCATTGTCCCTCAGCTGGTTGTTCCCTTCTCGGGTTTGTTCTCACCCCACGGCTGTGTGACGGCTGCAGCCGTTTCTAGCCTCTCCCTTAAGTTCCCTAATAATTAGGACTCTCCTGGTCACTCACTGAAACACCCAGCATGAGCTCTGCCGGGGCCTCACAGTCGGCTGAGTCTCGTGCCCAGCCCTGGGGGGCAGCCCGCAGAAGGATGGGGTGCGCAAGCTGGCTCAGCCTGGGTCCTGCCCCTCCAGAGCACAGAGGGTCACAAGGTTACTGCAAGAATGATGAATGCCAGGGGCAGTGACAACCAGGCATCCATCCACACCACGAACCCATGGACCTGAGGGACCCCAACACAGGACAAAGGCTGTAGTTCAAGTAGCACAAGGTGGTGGTTACTCAATTAATAACGTGGGCTAATTGCAGATCCACTTGGAAAAAAAATATATATTTTCTATTTCATGTCATTCACAGGAATCTATAACACATACTATGAAAACATTCAAAGAAAACACAGAATATGGATAAGACACCTTGGGCAGGAAGACCTGCTTACATTGACATGAAATACAAAATGTATGAATTTGACTTTGTCATAACCTACAACCCACAACAGATTTTAAAAGTTGCAAGACAAGAGGTGAACTGGAGGGGAAAGCTTGCTACCTACCTACTACGCTATCTACGTACTGATCTATGAAACAGACCACATTAAAAATTAATGCTGGGCTGGGGATGTGGCTCAAGCGGTAGCGCGCTCGCCTGGCATGCGTGCGGCCCGGGTTCGATCCTCAGCACCACATACAAACAAAGATGTTGTGTCGGCCGAAAACTAAAAAATAAAAATATAAAAAAAAAAAAAAATTAATGCCTAGGTGGACACAGTGGTGCACACCTATAATCCCAGGGATTCAGGAGGCTCGAGGCAGGAGAATTGCAAGTTCAAGGCCAGCCTCGGCAATTAGGGTCTTGCAACTTGGTGAAACTCTGTCTCACTGGGGATATGGCTCAGTGGTAAATCACCCTGGGTTCAATCTCTAGTACCAAAAAAAAAGGAAGAAGCCTTATCAAAGGGAGAATTGGGGAATAAAGTTGAACAAATTATGTCTGAACATATCACAATTCACTCTAGTTTTATAAATTACTGTAATGCACTAATAAAAAATAAATAGATAGAAGGCAAATAAATAGGGTACAGGGACTGCTGGAGGGAGGAGGTGAGAGAAGGGACAGTACTGGGGACAGGAATGCAAAAACTACCTTCTATGCATTCATGAATATGCCAGAATGAACCCCACCCACCACTATATATAACACAGTGTCCTAAAAATACTTAAAAAATGTATAGCCATTATATTGTAAAAACTCAGTGGGAATGGGAAAATCCATAAGAATCACATTCAAATGGCTGATAAATACATAAGAAAATAGTCCAAGCTCTTAGTAATCTGGGAAAGTCATACTTAGATAAAAATAAAATTTTTTTTTCCTTATCAGACTGGCAAAAATTTAGAAGACTAGTGTTTTAGTCAGGATTTTTTGCTGCTGTGACTAAAAGGACCTGAGCAGAACAATTTTAAAGGAGGAAAAGTTTATTTAGGGGTTCACAATTTCAGAGGTCTCAGTCCCTAGACAGCCGGGTCCTTTCCTCGGGGCTGGAAGTGAGGCTGATCATCATGGTGGAAGAGTGTGGCAGAGGGAAGCAGCTCACATGGCGATCAGAGGGCAGAGAGAGAGGGAGGGAGAAAGGGAGGAGGGAGAGGAAAGAGAGAGGGAGGGAGAAGGAGAGAGGGAGGGAGAAAGGGAAGAAGGGAAGGAGAGGGAGGGAGATACAAGTGGATATTTGTATCCACTCTCCAGATACAAATATATCCCCCAAAGCCACGCCCCATGCCCACCTCCCCCAGCCACACCCCCTGCCTTCCATGACCCCTCAGTCAATCCCCATCAGGGATTAATTCACTGACTGGGTCAAGACTCTCACCACCCAGACATTCCTCCTCTGAACCTTCTTGCATTGTCTCACCTGTGAGCTTTTGGGGGACACCTCACCTCCAAACAATAACAAGTGACCTCAGAGGAGCTGGGAATAGGGAAGGGGGATTTCATGAGCTGCTGGTCTCTAACTCGGCCGACACCACGCTGAGTTAAAGGAAGCGAGCCGGTGGCTTCGAAAGCACACCCGGCCCTGGACCCCTCCTTGGAAACGTGGGCATGTGGGACAAAGAACCAATGAGAGGAGGTGCCAAGGCACGTCACAGACACTCTATCAGTGTGACTCATGGGAAACAGGCATGTGGGGTGGGAGGGAACCTCTTGAAGGCACACAGGGGTTTGAACAGCACTGTGTCTGAGAACCGCCAGAACTTGCCAGACTATCCCCAAAATGTTTCCTCTTGGGCCTCTCCCCCAATTACCCCAGCTCCCGCATTTCCTAGAGGGTTTGACAGTCTCTTCCCCCATCACTGGAAATGGCAGAGAGGCTCCCCACACCCGCAGTTGGCTCCAGCAGCCGCCCCTGACTTGAGCAAGGGCTGGGAACCAGAACTCTAGCTGCACAACGGGATGAGTTACTCGGGTCTCGTCGCAGATTGAACAAGAGGAGGACTGGGAAAGAAGTCCAATATAGAGCTGGACACACACGTGCTTAACAAAGAACTTCACGAAATAAGCCAATTGTTGATCCAGAAATGGGTCAGCTCCAGGGTGGACTGAGGCCACGGGAATGGAGAGGGTGGGCTGGAAGGGAGCACGTGTGTCTGATGGTGTTTGTCTGTTTAGTTGCAAATGAACACAATCAATACCTTTATTTATTTTTTATGTGGTGCTGAGGATCAAACCCAGGGCCTCACACATGTGAGGCGAGTGCTCTAACACTGAGCCACAGCCCCAAGACCCTGGTGATGTTTTAAAGCTAAAAATAAATACAACAAACAGAATAAAGTGTCGCCATCCTAACAAATCAATAAGATAAAGGGAAAAAATAGCAAAGGATGCAGATGACTCAAGAAAGAGAAAATATAAATGACTAATAAACATAAAACAACTGTGGACCTCACCACAGCATCCGTTACAAAAATACCAATTCAGCCCAGCGCAGTGGCGCACGCCTGCCATCCCAGCAGCTGGGGAGGCTGAGGCAGGAGAATCGCAAGTTCAAAGCCAGCCTGGGCAACTTAGTGAGGCCCTAAGCAATTCATTGAGACCCTGTCTCTAAATAAAATACAAAATAGGGCTGGAGATGGGGCTCAGCAGTTGCCTGCCCCCCAAGTTCAATCCCTGGTACCAAAAAAAAAAAAAAGATTTGTGCATTGTTGGTAGCTACATTTTATCTCAGAAGTAAAAAGTCTAAATGACCACAAAGTAAATGAAATGCCCTAGAATAAAGGGATTAATTTATCAGTTATTAATTATCCACACAAATGTTATGTAACCACGAAAATGTTTCAAAGGCAATTGGGCACATGCCTCTAATCCCAGTGGCTCAGGGGGCTGAGGATGGAGAATCTCAAGTTGGAGGCCAGCATCAGAAATTCAGTGAGATCCTGTCTCAAAATGAAAAATAAAAGGGCTGGGGCTGGGGCTCAGTGGTACAGCACTTGCCTTGCACGTGTGAGGCACTGGGTTCGATCCTCAGCACCACATAAAAACAAATAAATAAAGATATTATACCAACTACAACTAAAAAATGAATAAAAAATAAAATAAAAGGGCTGGGTATGTATCTCAGTGGTAAAATGCCCGTTTTCAATCCCGAGTACCAAAAAATAAATAAATAAAACCAGAGAGTAGGGCATAGGAATGGGAACAGAGAATGAAGAGGAAGTGGAGGCTAAAGTCCATCTTCCTTTTTTTTATATTTATCTATTTTTTAGTTGTTGATAGACTTTGATTTTATTTTTTATTTATTCATATGTGGTGCTGAGGATCGAACCCAGTGCCTCACACATACTAGGCAAGCACTCTACCAGTGAGCCCCAGCCCCAGCCCCCACCTTCCTTTAAAGGCCTTAAAGTAAACTTTGTTGCATACGTATTCCCTAGATATGGTAGTTCTTCACACTTTAGTGAGAATTAGCTTGTCATGTCACTTTATGGAAGCGTGACAGCCTGAGGTGTCCAGTGTGAGATGGGAAGGAATGATGAGGGATGGGAAGGAGGGAGAAGGATACCTTAAAAGCCACCTTCTCTAAGATCAGGAGTGCTAATGGCAGTCTCTGCACTCTGTGCAGCCAGCCTCCCTCTGAAGAGGCAGGTCCCCAACTTGTGTCTCCTCTACAATATCTGTTTCACACTAAAGATAAACCAGCAGCTGGGCCCACTTCACATTTAAGCTGTTTTTAATGCCAAAAAGCTCTGTACAAAAAAAAATAAAATAAAATAAAATCACAAATGATTCCTCACAACACCCCTGTGAGGTAGGTAGGCAAGTATTATTCTCCCATTTTACAGATGGGGAAACTGAGGCAGAGAGGTGAAGTGATCGGCCAGTGGTCCCAGCACAGCTGAAAGTCAGGGTCAACCATGAGAACACAGAGATCCCTCCCAGTGTAGCCCCAGTCTCTGACTCCTCAGCTAGACCTTGTCTGCAAAGAAATTAAAATTTTTGAGTACATGCAAAATTATAAAACAAATCTGAAAAGGTAGTGAGCAGACATACAGTAGTTTTGCAAAAATAATTCAGCTAAGAGGGTCCCTACTTCCCAACACTGGGCACAAGTAGACAGCTTTGGCCTCCTCTCTCCCTTTCAGACATGGCAGCCAACGAGAAGGGCACCTCCTAATTTTCTGCAGATGGGCATGAGCTCCCCAGAGAGGCCTCCCTGGCCCCATGGCCAGGCGGGAGGACAGGCTACTCACTGCCCAGGGCCTGGGTTTCAGCAAACACCAGCCTCCAAACAGAGGAGAGGCAATCTCAACCCACACGGCCCTTTCTGTCACTTCTCCGTGCCGCCTTCAACTAGGCGAGGTAACTCCAGTGACCTGCCTCAGCGGTGTCTGGCCCTTCCTGCGGCTGGGAAGACAGCTCAAGGATCCTCTGTGAGGACGGGCTGGAATCAGGTGACCCTCCTGCATCCTTGGCCCAGTCCCACATTCCACGGTTCACCAGGGCCACCCCGGAGCCTGTTGTGGATCCGAAGTCCTTGGGGGCTCCCAGCAGCAGGTGGGGCCATCTTGCACGGGTGGGACAGGAGGGAGGAGCAGAGGGGCCGCAGCCCCAGGCTCTGGCTCTTCCGCACCTGCAGCCCAGGCTGCTGGGCAAACGGAGCAGAACTTCCAGCTGTGCTGGAGACTTCTTCCTCTCCCAAGAGGGATTTCAAGCTGGCTGGGGACCTCCGCCATCCTGCCAGCCCCAGGGGAGTGGGAAGGAGGGAGAGGAAAGGCCCCGGCAGCCCAGCGCCATGCCGTTGTCCTCCCAGTGCCCAGGCTGGGGACAGGCAGGAGACACAAGAAAACTGATCAATCACCCGGAGCACTGTCCCCTCACCTCGGGCAGCCAGGGACCCACAGCCAGGGCTCAGGCGGCAAAGGGGAGGGTGAAGGGAGCAAGAAAGGAAGGAACCAGACCCGCAGGGCTCAGAGCCACTGAGAGGGACTGGAGAGGACGGAAGGTGGCGGTTAGCTGTGGGCACCAGAGGGGGGCGCTCCTCGGAAGCCGAGTGCCAGCCAGCCTGCAAGGTGTCCACCCTGCAGTTCCCTGGAGGCTCCTCCACGTGCGTCTCGGTTACCAGGAGCGGCTGTGCCGTCTGCATGTCCCACACGAAGCTCTCTCCCAAAAGGCTCCCGTCCGGGCTCTCCAGGCAGCCCCCAGGGCCAGTCCCAGCCAGAGATACTCAGGGTCCCCCCAGCCTTGCAGGAGAGGCAGGGAAGCCCCTACAGGAAGTCCCCAGCAGCAGAGGGCTCAGGACCAAGGTTCTGCTCCTGCCACCGGTGTCGCAGCCTCGAGAAGGGCTGGTCCTCCAGGCTCTCCAGCTCAGGGAAGCCCAGCCGGTCCAGGATCTCATAGACGCCGGCCTTCGATGCCACCTGGGGAGGGGCGAGTAGGGCAGTGTGTCACGCCCTCCTCCCCTCACTGGGCCCCGCGGGTCTGTGCACCCCTCTGCTCACTTCCCTGAGCCTTGGCTTCCTCCAAGCAGGTCAGTGGCCTCTACTCGGGAGGGCACAGGAGGACAGAGAGCTGCCCGGGTGGACCTCTGGGCACCCCAGTTGGGCCCAGGGAGAGGCTGGAGAAGGCAGAGGAACCCCGGGGCTGCATGTCGGGCTCCAGGCCTCTGCACCCACAGCTCCCTGGACACTCAGCATGCGGCCCCACTACCGAACACCAGGTCAGGCCCGGGCTAAACACCCAACAGCCTTCCCCTCCTCTCTCCCACCACCCTGGGGACTTAGAGTAAGTGGAATACGTCCTTCTTTCCTCTCCCTGGGCAATGCTCACCCCCAGGCACCCTCCCAGGAGAGAGGGGCTGAGGGGTCCTGGGGCTGGAGCCTCGGTCCTGCCCAGACCAGCAGCTCTCCCTCCTCAGCATCCCCTCCCCCACACCCAGGCTCAGCTGGGAGGGGCTCGAGCTTGCTCCCAGCTCCTGAGTCCCATATCTTCTCCCAAGCAAAGCCTAAGACAGAAACCTCCTTGTCCCCACCCCCACGCTTCCACCCACCTCAGGGGCTGCAAGAGGAAGCTGGGCCCAGGCACGTCCACAGGGTGGCCCTGGTGTCCCCCCAGCTCTTGCTGACCCAACACCCACCCAAGGGCAGGAGGGCTCATTTCCTCTGCTTCCCCACCGCCATGTCCCAAGGACCACCCCAAGGCCTGTCCTCAGCAGTCCCCCTGACTGCCATATGAGGCTGCAGGGTCTCCCTGCCTCTGCTCCCCCACAGCTCTGAACCTACCAGCACCCCTGCCTGAACCCCCACACCTTCCTACCCACTCTGGCTGGATGGCCAGCAACTCCAGTCCTGAGTCCAAATTAGAGTCACCAGGCCTCTCTGGTGAGGTCTGGTGGCCTGGCTTCCTAGCAGAGGGTAAATGTAGGCTGCTCTGCTGAGGGGGAAGGAGTCCATCTCCTGACCTGGGGGTGCCAAGGCGTGAACTGAGTGTCTGTCCTAACGATGACCCTAAACAAAACTCCTCTGTGCTCGGTCTCCTCCTGAGCACACGTGGTGGGCTTGGGTCTGGCGGATGGCACTCAGTGTACCCAACGCCACCTTCTGAGTGGATGCCAACCACTAAGGTTATTCCCACTTTAGCGTTGGGATGGCAGGCTTGGAGAAGGGACCAATTTGTCCAAGGTCACAGCAGGAAGGAGGTGGGGGCAGGGACACCACAGCCCCACCCTTCACCCTGCAGGGACCAAGCGAGGGCTGAAATGATGATGGGCAATAATGATGTGCCCAAGGCCCTGAGCCAGCCAGCCACAGGCCACCCGGAGCAGGCTCCCAGCCCAGCAGGCGGCCACCGCTGCCTCCCATGGGACCTAACTCACCCCACAAGTGCAGAAGACCCAGGGTAGGACAGATGACACAGTGCCCGGGGTAGCCTGCCACCAGGTCCCCACCGGCAGCACACAGGAACAGGAGGACCGGCCTCTCACCTCCCGCATCCACGTGCTGAAGGGCCTCTGCCAGGAGCCGGCCTTCTCCAGGTGGAGGTAGGCGTTGAAGAGGATCAGGTAGACGTAGCGCTCCAGGTACTGCGCACTGCGCAGCCGCAGCCTCCGCGCCTCCTGCTCCTCCTTGGCGGCCTTTGCCTGGAGGAGAGGGCAGGCCGGAATCAGCATGGGCCCCACTGCCCCCCACAAACACGCACGCCCCATGCCCTGAGGCCCGGGCAGCTGGCCTGGCACCCAGCCCTCTCACCCCCCACAGGCTCCACCAGGCCTGGCACAGGTCTCTGATCCGGGAGAGGATGTGGCACAGCGGTTGTCCCTCTACATAAGCCTCAGGGGCCAGAGGGGTGGGGTCTCCCAACAGCTGGGCCACAGCTGGAAGTGCTTCCACTAGAATCAGAGCTGGAGTGGGCCTGCCCAGGGCCTGGGGACCAGCCCAAAGCTCCCAGGGTCCTGTGAGGCAGAGGGAGTGGCCAAGCTGGCTCCTGACCCCACCGGAGGCGCTCAGGGACCCTGGGGATGGAGGCATGGGGGAGGGCAGGGTATGCCAGGAGGAGCGAGGGGACAGGGCCACAAACTGGGGTCTGGTCCCAGTCCTGCCATTTAGGCCTCAGCTCCTGAGATTCCAGGGGAGGGTTTCTCAGTAAGGGGAGGAGCGACAAAGCACCTGGAGCCCACAGAGAGCCACCCGGACCCCTCCCCTGGGGACGCAGGACAGGCAGCAGGCCCTGCCCTCCCCCAGAGGCTCCTGGTCTGGTGGAGGAGGTGGGAGATGACGGCAGAGCAACCACAGCCCCTGAACTACGGGACAAAGGGTGTCGAAGGGGAGGTGGCACCCAGGTGGGTCAGGAAGGACAGCGGGCACATGGAGGCAGGAAGAGGACCCAGAATGTGTACCCACAGGGTGGACAGAGGAGGAGTGGTGGGGGAGAGGTGGGATGGGGAGGGCAAGGCCCAGACAGGAGTGAGGGAGCCAATCCAAGACTGGACCCAGCACACAGGGGGCTGGAGCTGAGTCAGGAGAGGTGGCACGCCTGTCATCCCAGCAGCTCAGGAGGCTGAGGCGGGAGGATCGAGAGTTCAGAGCCAGCCTCAGCAACAGCGAGGCCCGAAGCAACTCTGCGAGACCCTGTCTTTAAATCAAATATGAAAAAGGGCTGGGGATGTGGCTCCGCTGCTGAGCGCACCTGGGTTCAACCTCAGGTGGGCCGGAGGTGACTCCGGGGTTGGGAACGACCCCAAGGCTCTCTGAAGGACAGTGGCCGCAGCAGCGGGGACACGTGCCTGCTGTTCTAAGGATGGACTGAGCCTGTGCTCGAGAGTCCATTTTGCATAGAAATCAGGCAATAGACCAAAAAAGGAAAAAAACAATGTTGTTTTCCCTAAACGCAAACCACAGCCACCACAGGACCACCGCCCACCTCCAACGCGGCTACGTCACAGCGCAGAGAAGAGGTGAGCACACCCCCCCTCGGGCTGCCTCTACCCTTCCCCAGACGCCACCCCAGGCCTGGGGCCCGCCTAGAAGCCCTTTCTTAGAAAGGGGAGGAAGCCACCCACAGCTCCACTGGGCAAGAGCCACTTCAAACCATTTTTGATTAAAAAGCCCAGAAGAAATGTCCTGTGGGCACAAAAAGCTCTAGGTCTCGGCTGGCGGTGGACACAGCCCGCGCCCTCTGTGGCCTGCTCCCAGGGGGACAGAGGCCTGCCTGTGCCAGGACTGGGCCTGAGGATTCGGGTGGAGGCGACAGGGGCTCCTTCCGGGTCCTACGGCAAGGGTAGAATTATCCTAAACCCAGAGCTCTGCGCAGAGAGGGTGCCAGACACCCTGGGAGTGAGGGAGTGCTGTGGGCGCATCCTGTGCAGCCACAGGGCTGTGATTTGGACTGTGACCGTCTTCCTATCAGAGCCTTGGTCTCCTTAGAACCACCCACGCTCACACTGCCTGGGCAGGAGTGGCGACCACCTCCTGGGGATCAAAATAGCACGGCTGTTTTAAGAGTTTTCCAGTTTTCCAGGCTGTCATTAGCTGCACGGCAGCGGGACAAGCTTCCTCGTCTGCTGAGACGGAGCCTAAAATAGAACAGGGTCACCAGGGGCAGCCAGGACTCTGAGCACTTGAAGCCCCTCACCCCTCGGGTCTGCCTGGCCTGAGGCAGCCCAGCACTGCCAAGGTGGCTCTCTTGACGCTCTGCTCTTTGCTGGGCCACCAGGAAGAGGCCCACTGGGCAGGGCTGAGAGCCCCCAGGTTGACAGGCTGAGCGTGTCACACCCAAATTGAACGACCGGACCCTGACATTTTCTCAGAGCAATCCCATGCAGGAGGTGGGCCTTCCCGTTTTGCAGCTGGGGCTCAGCAAAGTTAAGAAACTGCCCAAAGTCCCAGAGTTCTGCGCTGCAGGGCATGAACAACACCCAAGTTCTTCCTCTGGCCTCTTTACCAGGGCCAAGCCAGCCCCTCTTGCCTACATCCTCTGGGCCTTCTCCCACTCTGTTCCTCCTCCCTGGAATGTCCTTCCTCTGCCTGGCCCTGCCATGTGCAGCTTGTCCCTCCGGGCCTGGGGCAGGGCCCCTGAAGCCAGTTCTGAGTCCTCCACCCTGACCCTCCACGGCCCCTCGCTCTCAGCCTGAACCTTTTCACTTTCATTCCACGGTGAGGACCGCGTACCAAGGCAGGCTCTGCCTCCCCAACCACAAACCCAGCGGACAGGCGCTGGATTATAACCACTGCCCCCTCCAGGGCCAATCTGCAGCAGGTGCTCAGGTGGTCAGTGACACCCCTCCCGAGGTCATCTCCTATCCACAGCACCCAGTAGCACCCAGAATTGGGATCCTAGGCAGATGCTGGGACCCCCAGTTACAGCTCCACGCAGCCGCCTGGGAAGCACCTCTGTGGATATCGGTCAGGCCCCAAGAGACCCCCCAGGCATGCCCCAGATCTGCCACATGCACAATTTGCCCATCTTAGTGGCAACGATGACCTCTCAGCAGCTGGGGTTGAGTCGAGACCCCTCCTTCCCATCTCCCCCGGCCCCACATCCACAGTCAGGGAAGCCCACCGGCTCCACTTTGAGAAGTTCCCAAGGCAGCCTGCCTCTCGCTGTCCTGGTCCATGTCAGCCCCCGCCTGGCCACCCTGTACCGACTCTACTCCGTTGTCTATTCTCAACACGCTGAGCGAGCATCTCTGCTCCAAACCCCACAACGGCTCTCCTCGGGTTCCCCCTGTGCTGGAAGCTGAAAGCCCACACAAGGTCTGCCTTCTGGCCCTGAACCCTCTGACCTCCTCCCCTGCCCTCCGGCTCCCTCGCTCTGCCCCTTAAAATCACCAGGCTGCTCCTGCCTCAGGTCCTCTGCACATGCTCTATCCTCTCCCTGGAATGCTCTTCCCTCAGATGGTGGCAGGGCTGCACCCTCACCTCCTCCCAGTCTGTCCAAATGCCACTGTGGTTGAGCCCTGTCTGCCCACCCTATACAAAACTGCAATCCCCTTATCCCACGCCTCCCCCTCTCCTCACTGTCCACCATGCCACAAGTCTCCCTCCTTGGAGCACAGACTCCCCAAGGGAGAGACTGTCTTCTGACTGTGTGGCATTCCAGCACCCAGCAGTACTGACATTTGGAAGGTATGTGCTAAATGCTCAGTCGATGGCCAACTAGGGCTGGGTCTCGTGTCTCCGAGAATCCCAGCCTCGCAGGGTGCTCAGCACGGCCCACACCACCCCTCTGCTTTCCAGAACAGGCGGAGGTCAGGGGGTGCAGCCCTGCCATGGCCACCTGGAGAGCCGGCAGCAGAGCCCACGCAGGAGCCACAGCCTCCTGCCCACGCTTGCCTGGCCAGAGGCGGGCCAAGCTCAGGCTCGAGGAAGCAGGAAGGCCAGCCAGCGAGGCCAGGCCCAGGTCCGTGTCAACAGCCAGACTCTCCCTTCCCCACCCCGGAGCTCCCCCGTCCCCCACTTCACCTCCTGAGTGGGAGGACACATGAGCTGGTGGCCTCTGCTCCCAGCCCTCAGAAATGGCCAGGGCTGCAGGGCAGGTCCCCACCCTTCCCCGAGGACAAGGCCAGCCTCTCCTCGGCGGGCGAGCCCCCCCACTCCATCAGCCCTGTCTCTGGGGGCTTCCTCTGGCACCGCCTGGCACCGGGGCCTGAAGCACAGGAGCTTTCTGTACCCGGGCCCTGGGGGGAGAACGTGGCCTCAGCGCATGTGGGCATGGTTTTCCAAAGACACCATATTGTATTTCTTACGGACAGTGAAGTCACCGATCTGGTGCCAGGCCTCTCCGCCTGCTGTCCCCAGAGCACCCCCGGCCAGGCACAGGGCTCCACCCAACAAGTGACACCCCCTCCCCGTGCATGACCCCCCAGTGAGCCTGGGGTCGGGCACCCTGCCCACACGCCCTTACCCACTCCCACTTCACACAGCGTCAGGGCTGCTCTTCACGGTGAAAGAGCAGGGCTAACGACCCCAGGTGACAGAGGGGAAACCAGGACCAGAGGCCAAAGCAACATGCCAAGGCTGCTCAGGGAGTCACCGGCAGAGCTGGGCCCGGAACCCAGGTTTCCAACCACCCCCAGGGCACTTCTCGTCCCTGGAGAAGAACCCCGTCTTGGACGACCAACAGCAGGGACCAAGAAGGCACCAGGCAGCCCAGGTCTCCTTCCACCCGCTCCCTGCAGATACCTCTGGAGCCCCGGCTGGCGCCAGGAAGGTCCTGGAACCAGGCTAGGGGAGGCCGCCTCTGCAGCAGAAGGGACAGCAAGTGCAGAGAAGGGTCTTCCTGGGTGGGGGTTGGACCCGGGGCCCCAGGGGATGCTGGAGTGGACTCTAGACCCCTCCAATCCCCAGCAGGAAGGGACGCTCCCGCTCAGCCCAAGGAAGGCAGGGAAGGCAGGGAAGCCAGAGGGCTCACAGCCCACGCCCTGCACACGCGTGCAGGAGCACACACGTGTGTACACACCCGCGCGCAAGCGCGCGCGCACGCGCGCGCACACACACACACACACACACACACACGAGCGCGCCCACAGATTCTGTTCCAGCGGCTGCCCTGACCCACTGGCTCTGTCCTGGGCCGAGTGGGCAAGCCCAGGAAGCAGCGTTTCTTCTGTCATGTTTGGTGGGACCCTCACAGCACTCCAGGGCTCCTCTAGTTGCCCAGGACAGGCCCTGGAGACGTTACCTTTTGGAAAGGTGTCTCCGGGGAACAACTTTGGCCACTCCAGGGTCTTTTGTTGTTGTTGTTGATAGACTTTTATTTTATTTCTTTATAACTCCAAGGTCTTAGAGAGGCTGACAAAGACTTCCACGCAGAGCCCATCTTGCTTATTTTTTTGGGGGGTGGGGGAGATGCCAGGGATTGAACTCGGAGGCACTTGACCACTGAGCCACACCCCCAGCCCTATTTTGTATTTTATTTAGAGACAGGGTCTCACTGAGCTGCTTAGTGCCTTGCCATTGCTGAGGCTGGCTTTGACCTCGCAATCGTCCTGCCTCCGCCTCCTGAGCTGCTGGATCACAGAGTGCACCCCGGCGCCCGGCTTGCTCATCTCCTTCCAGACCTTAGTCCTGTGGCACTGGGCCGACTCACTGACCCCCAGCAGCTCCTCCGTGTGCAGACCCCACACCAACCCTGTGGCGCACCCGGGAGCAGCCGGGGGCTTCCCTGCTAACCCTTCCTCTTTATGCTACCACAGAATGGCCCCTGGCCACAGCAGTGCAGAGAAAGGACAGGCCAAAGTGTTGGCAGAGGGGCTCCGGTCCTGCCACCAGCCAGTCCCAAAATGTGCTCAGCCCTCCATTTCTGCCCCAGTGAACTGGCCTAATGAACCCACCCCATCTCACCAGCAGCCTGAGGCCCAGCAGGAACAAAAGGTGGGCCTCAGAAAACTGCTCCCAGTCACACAGGACAGCTTCACAGACCGCCTCTCGGGCTGAGGGGCGGGTTCTGAGGCAGGGGGCTCACCGGGCAGGCGCCAGGGCCGGGGACCTTCCACCCCTGCCCTGCAAAAACAAAACCCCCCGAAACCTACATCTGAGACCAAAGGACGTGCCACGCCCCCTCCGTGGCTCGTCCTCCGTGGCTGCCTTCACCTCAGCTCTTCCTCAAACTCCTCTGGAGGAAACAGGGGACTCAGAAAGCTGCTTCAAACACAGAACACCAAGAGTTCACGCCCCGGCCCACACGAGGAAAGTGGGCTTCCTCCAAGGGCCGTGACCTTGGTTTATGTCACAAATGTCTCCCCTTTCCAGGTCCAACAGGAAACGACTGATCCACCAGACTGTGTCACCCTGTGGGCCTGTGGCCGTCTTGGCATCCCCTCAGCCTGGGCCCTCCGTCCCTATCTCACCAAATGGCTTAGTCCAAAGGGTTTTCTTTCTCTCTTTTTTCCATTTGAGGCAGTTCTTAAAATTCCCTGAGAACAGCACAATGGCATGTGCTTGTAAGCCTGGCAACTCGGGAGGCTGAGGCAGGAGGACCACAAGTTTGAGGCCAGCCTGAGCACCTTAGAGAGGCCCTATCTCAAAAGGAAAAATAATAATAAAAAGGGCTCGGTGGTAGAGTGGCCCTGGGTTCCATCCCCAGGGCCGCCCCACACACACACACACACACACACACACACACACATTCCCTGAACATTCTGGCCCCTCACATAGCTAGGGTGACCAGGCTTGGTCATCGCCATGAACAGTGGAGAGGGCATCACTGTTGGCTGCAGCCCCCAAAGCCACGCAATCCTGAGTCAGGCTAAAAGAGGGACGGAGACTGTCATCCCAGGGCGGGTCCATCCCAGTAAAGACTGTCTGCGGGATCAGCCTACCACCTCCATGCCAGCCCTGTCCTGCGGCCTCTGCTCTGCAGCCTGAGAAGAGCCAGGACCGTGGCGTCCCCCCCACGACAAGCTAGGGGAGGGTAGGAAGAGGTGAAGCTGGCCTCATGGGGGCAGGGTGGCACAGAGAGGGCCGCATCCGGGAACTGGGTCTGGGTCTCACCTTCTCCCTGCCACCCCCAGCTGTGTTCCTGGGCACACTTGGCCTAAGGACGGAGACCTCTCTCCCCCATAAATGCAAGACCAGAGCCAAGTGGGAGCCTGCCTGTCGTCAGACACCAGTGCAGAGTGAGGACCCGGCTGTGAGCACCTGGGGCTGGTGCTGAGCTGCTGGGAGACGTCGGGCCCCTGGCCTCCAGCACTGGTCTGCAGCCGCCCCTGGCTCCCCCTTCCCTCACCATCCAACGTCTTTCCCTGTTTTAGTTAGGCAAGTGCCTCCCAAACTGACCTGTCCTCTGAAGACGGGGATATCCAGGGGAAAAGCAACCACCTGCCTTTCTGACCCAGAAAGGGTGGTCTCTCAGGAACTGTCAGTTAATTGCCACAGTTAATTAAAGAAGAAACGAGGAATGAGCAGATCACCATTCTGCAAATTCTGAAAGGCCATCCCCCCATTTTTTTAAAAGCAGTACTAGAAATGGAACCTAAGGAGACTTTAATCCCAGCCCTTTTCTGGTCCCGTTAAGTTGCCCAGGCTGACCTCAAACTGAGATCCTCCTGCCTCAGCCTCCCAAGCCACTGGGATCATAGGCTGCACCACCACACCGGGTCCTGCAAATTCCAAATGAAAGAAGAAATTCAAGTGACGTACACCGAGGACACCAGTCACAACAAGAGCAAGGGCAGGGCCTCCAGGCCCTGGCGCCACCTGTAACTCTTCCAACTATTCCAGACAAAGATGGAGCAGGAACTGGTACAAGCCTGTGACTCCAGAAGTCTACAGGAGAGAGGGGCTGAGCTAAACCCAGGATGCCACTGGCAAGGTCAGCCTTGGGAAGCCTGGTGGGATGACCAGCTGCTCCCAACAAATGTGATCCACGGGGAGAGGGAAGAGAAGAGCTTTTGAGATGAAAAGGGCCTTGGGCGGGGGAGGGGCTGAGTGGTAGATTCCTTCCCCTATTTAGAAGCCCCGGGTTCCCTCCCACCCCCTAATAAGTAGGCAAATCCACGAGCCTTAAGGGCCAACCGACCATATATAACAGGTGGCTCTCGTGTGGACCTGCTCCCAGGACAGACTCAATGAGACCAGTGAGCAAATCTCAACACTGACTCAACATCTGATGATAAGAAACTGCTAATTGTTTTAGGGGAGACACTGGTGTCCTGATTATCCTTTTTCAAAAGATCACCTTCTCTCTCTCTTTTTTTATTTTTTTTTTCTTTTTTGGTACCAGGCATTGAACCCAGGGGCACTTAACCACTGAGATACACTCCCATTCCCTAGCCCCTCTTTATATTTTATTTAGATACAGGGTCTCACTAAGTTGCTTAAGGCCTTGCTAAGTTGCTGAGTGCCGGGTTTCTGTTCTCGAGACCAAAAGGCTCAGGGGTCACTCCAGGTAAACTGGGCTAACTGGGCTGCGCAAAATAACCACATAAGAGACACAAGTACCTTTTTCTCTGGGGTAGCTGTGACGGCTCCTCTGACCTTAAGGGTCCGCAGAAAGAAAGAGAGGGAGAGCATGTGCTGACACCTTTTATTGAGGAGAAGCTATTCAAATGAGGCACGGGGTCAGGTTTCAGGGGGCTGAGTCTATCTTCATGATGTCCACTGTCAGCAGGTTGACTGACACCTGGGTAGGCCACAGTAAGAGGAGGGGACACACACAAGGCACTTCCATGGAAGATTCTATCCTAAACAGGGCAAGGGGTTATATTACAAAGGAATAGGTGAGCAAAGCTTCACCCATGGGACTGTAGGAAGACAGTCACTCGAACCCTAGAAGAGCGGGACAGTCTAGCAGCATGGATGCCTGATGCCACATCGCCCAGCAGGGGAGTTAACTCAGTCACCTGCAGAGGCTGGTTTTCCATACTGAGGCTGGCTTTGAACTCTGGGTCCTCCTGCCTTAGCCTCCGGAGCCACTAGGATTACAGACATGTGCCACCACACCCAGCAAGATCACCTCTGTAGGGGCACGTGCTGAAATATTTACAGAGGAAATGCTATGCAGGCAGGCACTTGCTTCATAGTGACCCATGCTGAAGAGGAGGTGATGGGGACCTCCCACAGCCAGGAGGTGGCATACCAGGGCCCCTGGGGCTTTCCACTTTGAAGTTTTCTGTTTGAAAATTTCCAAAATAACTTTTTAAAAATAAAATAAGTTCCTACCTTTCAAGGTAGTCAATAATGCTACTTTTAAGGATCAGCCTTCAGAAATAATCCCCGTGGGGCTGGGGCTGGGGCTCAGAGGTAGAGCCCTTGCCTAGCACATGCGAGACCCTGGTTTCGATCCTCAGCACCACATAAAAACAAATGAATGAAATAAAGGTATTGTGTCCAACTACAACTAAAACAAAAATGAATAAGTAAATTTATATAAGAAGGAAGGAAGTGATCGCAGCATGTACTTGGACACCCCACCCCAGGAAACACCTGGAAAGGCCATCCACAGAGGAACCGCAGGGGACATAGGACATTCCCACAGGGCTGCAGGTTACGTGGATGTTAGTATGACACGAAGACCATGCAGGGAGAGACCATTCGTGCGTGCCCCCTCCCGGCCCCCAGAAGGCAGGCTCGGCTGGCCTTCCTCGCAGGCCCAGGGCAGGCGGGCAGGGGGTGGCCACGCTGAGGAGCCCTGTTGAGCGACACCACCCAGGTGCAGAATCCCGAGGGCCATCATAATCCCGTCCACCAGAGAAGGTAGGCGCAAGCGCACAAAGACCAGACAAAAAGGCAAAAATTGGATGCCCACAGGCCCCAGGGCCCTGGAGGCCCGGCTCTCCCGGGGCCTCGCCACGCTCTCCGGGGGCTCCGGCGACGCTGCGCTCCCCACAGCTCTACGCCAGCCGCCACCCGCGGGCCTTCCGATCGCCTTGCAAGCCCGCCCTGGAGTGGGGCTCCCCTCTCCCATGTGGGAGCACTGGCCGCACCTCCACTGCCCGCCCAGCCCTGCAGGGCCTTCACTGCTGGAAGCAGACAAAGGCCAAAGGCCAGGGGCTGTGCTCGCCCGCTCTTGGCCAAGACGCTGCCGCTCAGGGGCGCTGAGGGGCGGAGGGCCAGGGAGCCAGGAGCTGCCTGCAGTTAGGGGCTCAGAGTCCCAAGGCTGTGATCTCTGGGGAGGACACTTCAGGTGGACAGTTCCCAGGCAGTGGAGCTGACGGAGGTGACACCAGGCCTAGGCTCAGGGCCACATCCATCCCGAGGCTGCAGGGAACCCCAGAGGGCTGACCAGCACCCCGGCCACTGTGTCCAGAGAACTGCAGACCCACTGGAGGTCACCTAGGGACCTCTGGTTTGAAACCAGAAGGCATAGGTTTGAATGAATAGCCAGACACCTGGGGAGACCCAGGGCTGCCCACTTCCGGAGGAGCGGTTCCCTGGAGGGCAGCCGAGCTACAGCCCCACTAGAGCCTCAGCAAACCTTGCCACCCACGAGAGCAACGCGGAGGAGACCCCAGGGTCAAGAGCAAAGTGGACAGGAGACAATTCAGGGGTGAGGACCTGGGCCTCTCATCCTGCTCTACCACCAACTCGCAGGGGACCTTGGGCACTCTGCCCGCCCACTCCAGGCCCCCCAGCCTCATCTTTAAACAGACGCCAGGTCTCTCCACAGCCTTTCAGCACTGGATGCTGAGGGTCAGTGGGGGCATTGTGAAACCAGGAGGGGCCCCCTGGGGCACCCTCAGAGCCCTCTGTGCTTAGCACCTACTAGGCATGAGGCAAGTCCTGCTCCTCTGGTCCCCAAGGACTTCCTCATGCCACCCCATGGGAAGAGCAGTATCGCCCAGCAGGTGGGAACACAGGCGGTCAGAGAGTCTCCCCTCTCATGTACAGAGCTGGCCTGAGGCCCCTTCTAACCTGGAGGCAGCTGGGACCATGCAGGTCATCACCCTGACCTCAGGCAGGACCTAGGTCCAAGCTGGGACATGCAGGTCACCTTGGAGGAGGCATTCGGCCTTTCTGGCCTTATAAAGGAGACAGAAGCCTGGTGGCCGGAACAGCAATCCCCAAGCCCAGGCCCTGGACCGGTTTTCTTGCGGCCACCAGAAATTAGAAATATAAACATTTTCAAGGCTTCTATTCTGACATGACATCCTTCTAACTTTTTTGTTACTAAAATATCCTTTTTCTCTTTTGGTGGCAGGGAGGGTACCGGGGATTGAACTCAGGGGCACTTGATCACTGAGCCACATCCCCAGTCCTACTTTGTATTTTATTTAGAGATAGGGTCTCATTGAGTTGCTTAGTGTCTTGCCATTGCTGAGGCTGGCTATGAACTCACGATCCTCCTGCCTCAGCCTCCTGAGCCACTGGGATTACAAGTGCCAGGCAAAATATCCTTTCTTTTATGAAACACCAACTGTATTAGATGCTAACTGGGGTTTTAAATGGTTGTTTCCTCTAGGAATCCCAGTGACTCAAGAGGCTGAGACAGGAGGATTATAAGTTCAAGGCCAGCCTTGGCAACTTAGTGAGGTTCTGTTTCTAAATAAAAAGGGCTGGGGGTGTAGCTTAGTGGCATAATATCCCTGGGGAGTACCCAAAGAAAATGTTTGTATCCTCCTTTTCTTTAAAAGGATGTATTAAACAAAATTAGACACTAGCAATCCTAAGGAAGTCCTTCCTTTAAAAAAAAAAAATGGTCTGTGATAATCAGGCCATGGCTCAGTGGTAGAGCATCTGCCTGGCTCACTACCAGAAGAAAGGAAAAAAAAAAAAAAAAAAAGTAAGCTGGTCTGTGAGATTCAAGCCCTTCCAGGTCCTGCCTTGTTCTCTAGCAGCACTTCCAGAATCTGCGACTGGGTGACCGCAAAGATCTCCCTGCTAAAACTCCTTGGATCAGAACCATATGGAATTTCTGTCCCCTTGTCAAGTGTTGGCAATGAATTAGTGACAGCCTCAACAAAGTGGCCTTATTTGTCTGGCCCCAAGCCAGGTCTCCTGCCCTCCCCAAGCCCAGGCCTAGAGGGCGCTAGTGAGGAGAAAAACCTCCTGCGTCCCTGTGCTAGTTGGCCCCGGTACAGAAGGGCGAGGCTTGGGGGCTGAGCCCTCCACAGGCCCAGGGACATCAGCAGGGGCCTGTCAGGGGAGGAAACCAGGACTGCGCTCCAGAGGGCCTTGCCTGACCCCCAGGGGAACTCGAGCCTGACACAGCCTTGGCAGAGACTTAAACCTGGAGCTACAGGAACAAAACCCTGGCTAGACCTTAGGGCCTGCTGCCGGCAGTGGCCTGTCAAGGGTTTTGAGATACTACCAGCTGTGACTACTGGAACCCAGAGCTCTAGTCTGGCTGGAAAGTTAGTCACGTCTTTCTTGCAGAGCCCCAGCTGACAGCATCCCGGAGGAGTACAGAGGACACGGCGCCATGTTCTGGGCACACAGGACCATTCCCAGGGCGGGACAGAGAGCTGGACTCCAGCACCTCTTCACCACGGCTCCCAGCTGTGACGGGAAGGGCAACAACACAACAGCGGCCACTGTGGCCAGCAGGAATCGTGCCCGAGTGGTGCGAGGCATTCACACTCCTCACCCATCCTCACCACGCCCCTGTTCATCAGGTGCCATGATGGTCCCACCTCGGGGCCAAAGAACCTGGGCCATGAGTGTTTCCAGAAGAGACTCAAACCCAGATACTCCAATTGCCGAGCCTCCTCTCTCTCCATGTGATCCCAGAGAAGGTTAGGAAACTCCCAGAATTGAAATATCTTGTCGACATGGAGAGAGGATGCCAGAAAGAGAACTGTGTTACCCTGATATCAAAATTAGGCAAAGGCTTCACAAGAAAGGAAAATACAGACCAATAATGCTTATGAATATACATACAAAAATCCTCAGCCAAATGCTAGCAAACTGAATCCTGCACGTATGTGTCCAGTCACAACGCCACGACTACAAGCACTTATCCCAGGAATATAAGGCTGGTTTAACCCCTGAAAATCAATGAACACAACAAGCTGTGTATCAACAGAATAAATGACAAAAATTATACATGGCCCCCCCACATCATGGAGGGTAATATGCTTTACTCAATTTCTGCTAACTTAAGTGCTAATATCACCTAAAAAAATATTTTCACAGAACTATCTAGAATAGTATTGACTAAATATCTGGATATCATGGCAATACCTAAAATTCTGATACATAAAATTGAGCATCACAAAAACATAGGCATAAATCTTCATGACCTTAGAGTAGGTATGACATCAAAGCACAAGCAACACAAGAAAAAAACAGATATTGAACTTGGTCAAAATCAGAATCTGCTGTGCACTAAAGGATCTTATCAAGAGAGTGAAGACAACTCACAGAATAGCAGGAAATTTTTGCAAATGATATCTCTGATAACAGATTGATGTCTAGAAGATGTAAGAATGTCTAGACTAATGAACAATTAAAAATGAGCAAAGGACCTGAACAAACAACTCACCAAGGAAGCTATACGAATGATCAATCAGCTCATGAAAAAATGCTCAACCCCAGTGGTCAAGGGGGAAAGGAAACCAAAACCATGACCAGTTTACACTTCACACCCAGGAGAATGGCAAGAATCAAAAAGAAAGACAAGGGGCTGGGGTGTGGTTCCATGGTGGAGCGCTCACCCAGCATGCACAAGGTCCTGGGTACCATCCCCAGCACCGCGAAAAAAGAAAAAAAAAAAAAACACAATGACTAGTGCGTTGGCAAGGACAAGGACAGGGAGACGTGAGAACCTTCACACAGGGCTGGTGGGGATGGGAAATGGTGCAGCCACTGTGGAAGACAGTTTCAAAGTTCCTCCGAAGGTTGAACTTAGAATGACCACAGGATCCAACCAATCTACTCTGAGGTTGTATTATTGTGATTCATAGTTTTTGCTTTCCATATACAGTTACTGGATCATAATTTGCACTCCAAAGTGGGCTACAGAAACTAGAATTTCTTCCCCAAGGCAAGTCATAGAAACTATATAGAAATCCTAACTTACCCTTGAGAGGTAGCAGAACACAAGAGCCTTCTCGTTCCAGAGGGTATCTGGAGGAGTGCATCCCAGAGACATCAACAGGAGAGCAGAACACACAGTGCTGGGGTCCCCACCCAGCCTACAGCAATGCTGCCCGTGCACTAAGGTCTCCGGAAAACCCCAAGGACAGGCCACTGAGCACATGGACACTCCTGGAAGGTGATGCCCACGGAGGACCCGGAAGCTGCATGTCCTTTCTCCCAAACTTCAGCCCGTGCCTCTCTGGGCCCAGGAGCTGCTCAAGCCATTCATTAAGCGCAAGGAGGAGGTTGTGGAGTTTATATCCTGCCCATCAAAAGCTCAATTGAACCCCTGGGGCTCATGAATGGCAGGAAGGGGAGGGGACAGTCTTGGAGCTGAGCCCTTAACCCGTGAGATCTGGTATCTCCAGGTAGATCAGAAGATGCCTGGCTGGTGTCATCTGCACTGAGTGTCGCGGTGAGAACAGAGGGGAAAACGGAGCTTTTTAATTTTTCCCACACACAGGCATATCTCCAAGATAAATGAAAACACGCCCACACAAATACTTTCACACAAATGTTCACAGCCCACGACTCAAAACAGTGAAAAAGTGGAAACAACCCAAATGCCTGTCAGCTAATGAGTAGATAGCCAAAACATGAACCTTCCACACAATGAAATATTATTCTGCACTAAAAAGAAATGAAGTAGCCAGGTACAGTGGCACACGCCTCTGATCCCAGCAACTCAGGAGGCTGAGGCAGGAGGATGATAAATTTGAAGCTAGCCTCAGCAACTTGAGAGACCTGACTCAAAATTTAAAAACTTTAAAAAGGGCTGGGGGTGTTTCTCAGTGGTTATGCACAGCTGGGTGTAATCCCCAGTACCAAAAAAACCCATAAACCTAACTAAAGTAGGCAAATCCACATAGGCTCAAAGTAGACTGGAGATATGGGGCTGGGGGAGAAGAGACTGCCAGCAGGTAGGAGGTTTCTTTCTGGGGTTCTGAAAATGTTCTAAACTTGATAGTGATGGCTGCACAATTCTGTGAATGTACTAAAACCATAAAATGGTAGACTGTAAATATGTGCATCACATGGTGAGTGAACCGTACCTCAATAATGCTGTTATAACAAAGAGAAAGAGCAAGAGACTAGGGCAGCTGGTCCCCAGTGAGGTCCCAGCCCCTGGGAGCTGTCAGACATCCAGACCTGGAATCAGAGACCCTGGAGTGGGCTCAGCTTAGCAAGGGGCCCAGGGGCCTCTGAGGGTCACTGAAGGTGGAGACCCTGCATATGGGATGTGGTTCTCAGCCTTAGTTACAGCTGGAGAATTTGAAAAACAAGACCCATGCTGGCCTCACAGCAGACCAACCAAACTGAACTCTCCTGGGATGGATCCCAGGCCAGGGTATGTTTTAAAGCTCCCAGGTTAACCTCCTGCGCAGGCAGGCAAGGCCCCTGCACTGGGGCATGTCTCAGGCCCGCCTCGCTTCAGCACCTTGAAGAATCGACCAAAATTTAGCTCGCTGACACCACCTGGTGGTTACACCAGAGAATGACTCTACCCTTGGCCTCTGACCCCTTCAGGGGCCCTGGGATGAGGCTGGGGATCCCCATCCTCCCACTGCAGAGGTCAGCACCACTCTGGCACTGGGAATGGGATGGGTGGCCTGGTGGAAAGGACCCACAACACTCCCTGCTCCACCCTGTGTGTGTCTCACAGTGGACATCCTGGGTTGCAGGGCTCAGAGGCCTATGAGTTTTAGAGTCAGGGATACAGAGAAGGAGACTCTTGGCAGAGCTCAGCCAGCATGGGGCGGTGTCTGTGGTATTTTGAAGCAGGTCTAGGTATTACCCCCAACCCTCCCCACTTTTCTCTAGTACTAGGGATTGAACCCAGGGCCTAGGACATGCTAGGCAAGCACTCTACCCCTGAGCTGCATTTCTATTTTATTTTGAGACAGGGTCTCAAAATTACAATACAGGCATCCACCGCTGTGCCCAGTTTTAGCCACCCCCTTTGGACTCCCTGGGCCTCTAGCTGCAGAAACATCTGGAAGCCTGAGACCTTTACCCTCTGCCAGTGAGTTCTTAAAGTGAAGGAGCTCAGCCTCTTGACTCGGTGGCAGCACGAGAGACCAGGGCTAGTGGGACCCAAAAGTAACCCAACAGAAGCCCCAGGGTACAATTTAACCACAGGTTCTGGAGAAAACACGTGTGTCTTACCAAAGTACACCAAGTCCATTTCAGAAGCTCCTTATCCACCTTCCCCTCCCCACACTGGCAGCCCCTTAAGTCTGCAAAACCCTCTCCCAGCTGACTCTGATCTTATCCGACTCCCAATGCTGTGCCTGCCCCATGACCCTGAGCAAAGTCTGGATCACTGCTCATCTGTCCCACCTGCAGGCTGAGGCACGGGGCTGGCTTGAGGCTATGGGTGGAAGCTGTCCCTGAGAATCACAGACCAGCAGCACAGAACACGAGCTGGCACCACGGGAGCTCTCACCCCACCTCTGGTGGCCCCTCCCACCCGAGCACCCCACTGTCTCAGCAGCCAATCCAATCCCAGGCCGGGGGAAGCACAGAAATGGGCAGGTCAGTGCACCCCCTGAGGCCTGAGGCTGCGATGCCCAAGTGACCCCTGGTCCTGTGATGGCAGGTGGGTGAGCCAAGTGTGACCGAGCTGGGAGCATGGGGTCCAGAGGGCTGGACACAAGGGCACACTTAGATAGGATGAAAATCCATATTTTTACATGAAATCCAAACTGTTATAGAAACTTCATTTTTATAATTTAGTGAGTTGTTCAAAATTAACTTGTGGGGAGGGAAGGGACTGAAATGGAGTCAAATCAAATTCCATGCCTGTGTGACTTTGTCAAAATGAACCCAACTACTCTGTGTAACTCTAATGCTCTAATGAAAAATTCATTTTTAACTGAGCAGACCAAAGAAAGGGGCCAATGGGGGCCAGGCCCAGTTCCAGGGCAGCACAGACTGTGTCCTGGGGGCACTGGCGGGTAAATGCTGACCTGATGGGCCCGGCAACCACTCCCAGGCCCTGAAGACTCTGCCATCTACCCGACTCTGACCCAGGCACACCGGGTCCCCATATCCACAGAATAGAGAGTCAACGCCGGGCCCGGGTAGGTGCTCTGCCTGGCCTCATTCTCGATGGGCCCCGGGGCGAAGTGGTCAGGTCTTTTTCGTATCACCCCTGCACACGCCCCAGGGACAGGATCAGCTCGGGGTTGGGGTTTCCCTTTCAGGGATCACCTCTGCTTCTGGAAGATGGAAACGTGACCAAGAGCAGAGGGTGAGCCTGCGATACCGCCAGCCACCTCACACCCCATCAGCCACCATGGGGGCTGGGCACATCTGGAAGCACACCTGGGCGGGTGAGGCTCACCTGGCGGTAGGTGCAGATGATGATTTCCCGCAGGTGATAGTGCATGGGTGTCATGGTCTCACTGACTGTGTCCAGCGCTGCATCCACCTCCTTCTTCATGTGGTGCCCATCAGGCAGCAGCTGCACCACGTCCATCACCACCTGGGCCCGAGGAGCGGGAGGAGCACAGGAGAGACAGTGGGGTGGGGGCCCCCAGGCTAGGCAGCTGGCTCAGCCCCCTCTGAACGGCCACCCCAGCCTGAGGCCAGGCCCTGGCTGCAGAGCCCTGCTGGCCCTCTCTCAGGCAGGGACTGACAAGGTGGGGTCCTGTGCCTCTCAGGCCAGGCTCCCAAAGTGTTGTATTTTGACCTTTGGTTTCTGCTTAGGGGCTGTGCCCAGGGCCTCGGACCTGCCGGTCAAGCACTCCACCACTGGGCTGCAATGCACGCAGTTCACGTTGCAATTTCTGCACAGTTCTTAACATGGGTACCGAGACTCTAAAAGGCCACGTACTGTGATCCTGTTTCGGCTATGCCAGTGGCTTTCCAGCTTACAGTCTGGAGACACTTTCTCTTACGAGGTCAGCAAATGCTAAGCCCTCCCATGGGGAAGGGGCAGGTGGTGAGCCGCTGCGCGATCTCAGCTCACAATTCCGCATCGTGTACGTGACACGCACGCACACTCCAGAACTCTAATCTATATAGGGGACAACTGTCTCACGCTGGGCTGGGAAGACAAGGAGATGTGGGAAACAGCAATGTTGGAGCCCTTCGGGCCCTTTTCCTGCCCCACAGGAAAGTACCAGAGAGTACCCCTTGACTCCCAGGAAAACTGAGGCTGTGAAGGTCACTCCACGGGGCAGGGCTCTTCTCCTCCCAACAAACCCCCTTCCAAATCTGCCCTCATCACACCCCTCCAGCCTGCTCCTCCAGACCTCTAACACCTTCGCCTCTTCAGTCCCTGGCTGGTGTCCCTGCCTCAGCCCTGCCCTCCTGCTCCCTAGACCAAATATGACACTCTCACATTTATATGAAAGTCAGATGTCACCCAGGGTCTTGGTCTCCTTGGTCTCCTGGGGGCTCCATGCACTCAGCACACAAAGGCCCCACCCTGCCTAGCCCCTCCCTCCCGAGGCCCACTCCAGTGTTCACGTTCACGTCTTGGCCCCACAAAGCTGGGGCAGTCTGCAGCACCTGCTTGGTGCGCACCACCAGCAAGCGAGTGAGGGACATGCACAGCCCCATCCCAGGGCAGGCCCCCCTGCTCCCAAATGTCTCAGGAAGCTGGCCCAGGGCTGGGCAGTCTGCAGGACTGGCATGACAACTAGGCATTCAGCTGGTACATAAACCTCATCCATGGGGTCAAGAGGTTTCCAACAACAGCGCCAGGGCAGAAAGGCCAGTCCCTCAGCGAGACTCAATGTCCAGTTTTACACATGCAAAAGAATAAAGCTGGGCCTACCTCATACCACATACGCCAATCACCTTGGTGGATCAAACACCTCCGTGTGAGGGCTAAAACCATAAGTCTTAGCATAAAACACACAGGAGCTTCATGACATTCAATTTGCTTTGATTTCTTGGATATAAAACCAAAAGCCAGCCCAACAAAAGCAAAAACAGACAAATCAGACTTCATTAAAATTAAGAACTTGTGGGACTGGGGTTGTGGCTCAGAGGTAGGGTGCTTGCCTAGCATGTGTGAGGCACTGGGTTCAATCCTCAGCACCATATAAAATAAAATTTTTTTTTTTAAATTAAGAACTTATACATCAAGGGACACTACCAAGAGAGTAAACACAAATCTGATACGGGATCAATATGTAAAGAACTCTGAAAACAAGACAACCAATTCAAACACAAAGAAATGAACAGACACCTCTCCCAAGAAGACACACAAGTGGCCAACAAGCCCCAAAAAGCTGCCCAACATTAATCATTAGGATAGTGCAAATCAATACCCCAAGAGAAGGCTGAGGCAGGAGGATCACGAGTTCAAAGCCAGCCTCAGCAACTTAGTGAGGCCCTTAGCAACTCAGCAAGACCCTATCTCTAAATAAAATACAAAAAAGGGCTGGGGAATAACTCAGTGGTTTATCGCCTCTGGGTTCAATCCCCAGTGGAAGGAAGTGGTTGGGGGTGGTTAACAGAGGGCTAGGAGAGGGGGCGACAGGGGAGTTACAGTTTTATACAGCAAAGTCTCTGTTTTACAACATGAAAGAGTTAGATGGACAGTGGTGATGGCTATACAACAACGAACGTATATTTAATGACATCGAACTGTACCCTTAAAACAGTCAATTTTCTTTCTTTTTTTTTTTTGTTACTAGGGGTTGAACCAGGGATACTGAGTCACATCCCCACCCCCTATTTTATTTTTTATTTTTTTATTTTTTATTTTAAGACACGGGCTGGCTGAGTTGCTTGGGGCCTTGCTAAGTTGCTGAGGCTGGCTTTGAACCTGCATCCTCCTGCCTCACCTCCAAAGCCCCGGGGATTACAGACATGTACCACCGCGCCTGACATAAACGTTCTATTACGTATATTTTACCACAATAAGAAAAGAATCAGAAAAACAGACAGGAAAAAGAGAAAGGAGAGGCCCAGGGAGGAGGAGGAGCTCCGCAAAGGCCCAGAGCCCCACGGAGCACCCCCAGACCCACCGCAGGACTCCTCTCCCCTTCCCAGACAGGTGAGGGCCCTGTGGAGGCCCAGATGTGGGCTGCAGCCAGGGGCGCAGGGCAAGCTGGCCAGGGAGCAGGAGCAGACAGGGACATTAGCTCCTCAGGGAGGCGCCACCTCCTGGTGGTATCTAGATGACTCGCTGCAGGGTGACAGCCGATACCTGATGACAGAACCTGAAGTGTCGGGGCTGTCCATTCAGCACCCCGACCTGAAGCAGGAAAAGGACCAGGGCAGTGGGGCCCAAGCTGGGTCCCAGGCGCCTGATGGCGGTCTTCAACCTCACCCAGACGAGGACATGTCCAGTGACCCGCCACAGGGCCCCAGAGCCGAAGAGGAGACAGCAATGGGGAGAGCTCTGAGGAACACCCCCAGACCCACCACAGGACTCCTCTCCCCTCCCCAGGTGCCCCCAGGACCCCGCGGGGCACACTCACCTGAAACTCTCCCTTGGTGAACTTGGCGTCTGGCACACTCACCAGCTCCTCCTCGCCCACCTCCGGGCAGCCCTGAGGGAGCACAGCAGCTGACCTGGAGCACCCCAGCCTCCCTCCCCCACGCCAAGGCCCTGCAGGGGTCTGCCAGGGCCAAGGCACTGTCTGCTCCCTGTGGCTTCCTGCCACGGGCAGCGTCCTCGGGACTCCAATGCCCACCACTGCCAGGCAGACCCGTCCTCATGCAAGAGGCCACACGTACTTGGATGCTCCAGAAGGCCAGCACGGCCACCACCATGGCCGTCGTGGTCCGGCCCTGGCCACTGAGGCAGCTGAACACGAAGCCGGAGCCTGGGTCCTTGGCAAGAGCAGCCCGCAAGGCCTCCAGCAGGCAGTCGAAGTCCTGGGTGGTGGGAGGGCACAGCTGAGGGTGGGGCCTCCTGGCTGCTCAGACTCCCGGCATGGCACCCCCTCAGACGGCAACCCCAGGAACGGCCCGGCCCACAACTTTGCACATGTGCACACGCGGCTCACTTGGCACCCGAGACCGCGTGTGTGTGAACCGCTGCACCCTGGTGCAGTCATACCGTCCCCACCCCAGGGACCGGATGTGTGAGCAGACACAGCACACTGGGGGCTCCAGTTGCCCACCCCTACCCAGCAGGTCATGCCAACCCCGTGTCCTGCACCCCTGCCAACCCAGCTGGACGAGGCCAGGTCCCCATGCAAGGGCAAGGTCCTGAGCTCAGACTGCTGCTGCCCTCAGCCACCAGGGGGCCACACACCACAGGCAGGAGCCCTCAACAGGGACATGTGAGCCTGGGTAGCATCGAAGCGTGTACAGAGGCGCACTGTGACCCCTACACAACACACGTCAGGCACATACCATGAACACGCCCACGTACCTTACACACAGCCTACACCTCCTAGGAACACACATCTGTCACGAAGCCACAGCGGCCACACAACACTGCTTCAGTCACACTAGCCCGTCACGATGTTCTCCTACACGAACCCCACGCAGCTCCCCTAAACCCAACCTCTGCCTCCCAGATTCCACAGAACCTGCAAGGCACACGTAGGTACCCTCCACAGGGGCCCCATCAGACACCTGCACATCCTGTAACACGCAGTACACACACTGCAACATGTGATCAATATGTATGTGTCCACACTCACACACACACACACCCCTAGAAAACGGTGTGAATGAGCCTCTTGGGCTAAATCTCAAGGCCTCAGGATACAATGTGAGGCCCAGTGCTGAGTTGGGCTGGTCTCCCCACCCTGAGCCCAGGCGTGGAAGTAGGGGTCACCTAGTGTGCCCCCAGCGGCCTTGGCCTGCCCGGCCCCTCACCTCCTCACGGGGGGCACAGAAGTCGGGCATGGGGATGCGGTGGTAGGTGAGGCCGGGGCAGGCTCCGTGGTGCTGGCTGAAGACCTCCCGCATGGTGAGGCACGTCTGGAACCGGGGGCTCGGTGGGCCCTTCGTGTCGGGGGACGTCGAACTCAGGTGGGCCTTCAGCTGGGTCTCCAGGGCCTGGCACAGACAGACAGAGGGAGAGGCTGCTGAGGCAGCCTGCAGCGACCTTGAAGGGCCACAGCCTGTTGCCACGGTGACCAGGCTGGCTGCCAGGGGCTTCCCTGACCCCCCGGGAGCCCTGGGGCCAGGAAGGCGGCCAGGGCCCTGGAGCAGGAGTCCTAAACCAGCTGCTCCTGAGACGCCCCCAAGGCCTCGGTTTCTCCATCTGTAGCAGGAACAGGGGGCTCCTGAAGACCTTCCTAAGCCACGTTCCAGAAGGCTCCAAGGCAGGGGAATCAGAGCAGGAGCAGGAAACTCACCTCCAGCTGGTCGGGGAGCAGCGCTGGCCCGGGCAACAGCAGACTGTGGGTGTGGCCATCACACTGTAGCACGGCCTCCTGCCGCAGGTTGACCCAGACCACCTGCCGCAGCTTCCTCTTGGCATCAGTCAGGTAGGCCAGGATGCTGCCCAGGGCCTGGGGGCAGAGGCCATCAGTGAAAGGGCCCAGCCACACCCTGCCCGCCCCCCATGTGGGGCCCAAACCCCAGGAGCATCACCTTGGCGCTGGGTTGGGCTGTGCCATAGATGGGCATGCGGGGCACTCGCCGGAAGTTGGCCACGTCCATCTCCCTGATGGTGCTGAGAGCATCCGGAGAGACAAGGTCATCGGCCTCCTGTGGGGAGGGCACCGAGTTTGGGACCTACCGCAGCCAACCGCAGCCACCGAGGGTCAGAACCCGCCTGTGGTCCAGAGGGAGGCTCCACCTCCCCCGCTGACAGAGCCCATCTGCACACCCAGAGCTTCCCTAGCGCCCCAGCGGGGACAGGAGCCAGGGCAGCCACTCCCCAGAGGAGGAGGCTGAGCTCAGAGAGGAGAGCTGGGACCAAGGGACCGCGGCCCAGCACCCTGCCTTCCTCCAAAGTACGCAGGTCTGAAACTAAGAAAAGGGACCAGAACAGTGGCCCGAGGGGCTGCAGTCATGGCTCGGAGGTAGAGCGCTCGCCTGGCGAGTGGGAGGCCCTGGGTTCGACTCTCAGCACCGCATGTAAATAAATTAATTAAATAAAGGTCCACTGACAACTGAAAAATAAAATAAATAAAAAAGGAAGAGTGGCCCGATCCTGGGGCCTGAGGAGGCAACTGCTCACAAGAGGATCCTGCCACCCCATGGGCCACGCTTGCCCCAAGCCCACAGGGTCCCCCAGCCAGGCCCACTCCCACTCCCACTCCCTTCAGCCAACCACTCACCAGGGAGCCCTTGGCGATGAGGTCCCTGGGGGCCGCGGGCCCCGCGGGGCTCAGTGTCACAGGCAGGCGGTAGAGCTCAGGGTGGGCACAGAGCCAGCGGCTGAAACTGAGGGCAAGGGCCAGGGGGTACTGCGGCCCGAGGCAGAAAGACGGGCACTCAGGGCGCAGCGCCGGCCCAGCTCTCCTGCCCGCCCCAGGAGAAGGCCAGCACGGGGACCAGAGCGCGGCGAAGGAGGCCGGATGGCGCTGCCACCACGGCAGAGGCCAGAGGGGTCAGGCCCAGGAACCACTCTCCCACAGGTCCCACGCTTCCGCCTTCCTGGGGACCAACACAGCAACCGTGCCCCCACCCAGCTCCATGGGGTCCCTGACACCCGTCACTCTGAGGGGGGGACATCTGGAGGAGCCCCCAGCCCCACCTGCTCGTGGAGATAGTAGTTAAACAGGATCAGGTAGAAGTATCGCTCCAGGCTCTGCAGCGCCCTCTGCTGGACGTCATGCTGGCCACCGCTTCCCTAAAAAAGGGCCAGCAAGGGAGGGCAGGTGCTAAAAATGGGGTTTCTCAGGCGACCCACTCTCCATGCCTGGAAGGATAGGAGGAGTTAAGCCTGGGAAACCCCAGAAGACAGTCTCCCTGCTTCATACCACAGTTCTGCCAGGTTGGAAGTTCTCCTGTATGTCTAACTCTATCTCATTTGCTATGGTTACCGGTGGGGCCAGGAGAGGGGCTGGCAACCACACCAGGCCCCGCCGCTCTGGTGCTGACCTGCCTCTCAGCCTGGGGGGGGCGTGGGGGCTACCGAGCTCTCCTCTGAGGCCACCCCCATCTTGTCCATCCTGTTCCGCGTCCTCTGTGCTGCAGGGTCAAGTGTTCAAACCCTTTCCTTTCTTCAGAGAGGGCCTTCTTTAAGAACCAGGGACCCGAGCTGGGTGCAGTGTGACCGGTAATCCCAGTGGCTCGGGAGGCTAAGGCAGGAGGATCGTGAGTTCAAAGCCAGCCTCAGCAAAAATGAGGTGCTAAGCAACTCAATGAGACCCTGTCTCTAAATGAAACACAAAATAGGGCTGGGGAGGGGGCTCAGTGGTTAAGTGTCGCTGGGTTCAATCCCTGGTACCGAAAACAAATAAATAAATCTCAAGACAAAGACCAGGTAGCCACACAGGGACCAGCTAATGCTGTAAAGTTACAACAAGCAGAAGGTAAACTGTGTGTTGGCAACTTAGGCCAGAGAACCTAGACACCTGCTCCCAGAGCTGTGCTGAATGGTGGTGACCTCTTCCTAATTTCTCAATTCTGTCAGAGAGAGCCCAGGGCCCAGCATCTTCCAGAAGCTGCAGACAGGACCACATCCTGGTCTCGACAAAGAGACCCCTGGAGCTTCATTCGTGAGGGGCGCTGCCGAATTCTGGATCTCCAAAGCCCGCCACAGGCCCTGTGCTATAGGCTCGGTCTCCTCCATGTTTAAAAAGTGGGCCAGGCCAGGTGTGGGGAGCCTTGTCCGTAACCCCACTGACTTGGGGCTGAGGCAGGAGGAGCGCAAGGTTGAGGCCAGCCTCAACCACAGTGAGACCCTGTCTCAAAATAAATAATTAAAAAGGGCTGGGGCCATGGCTCAGCGGTAAGCTGCCCTGGGTCCCATGCCCAGCACAGGGCGGGTAGTGAGGGGGTAGGGAGGGCTATTATTAGTGGGAGGTCTTTAGGTCACGAGGGTGGGACCACGGGACCCCCCCCCACCTCTCCCTTTGCTCCCTGGCCATGACATAAGCGGTTTTGCTCCGCCACACATTCCTCCTGACTCGCCACAGATCTAAAAGGAACAGGGCCCTTCCATCATGGACTGAAACTTCCCAAATGATGATCCAAAGTAAACATTTTCTCTTTATAAGCTGATCATCTCAGGTATTTCATCATAGTAACGCGAGGCCCATGCAGGAACTTGAGGGATCTGGGAAGTGTCCCAGCTCAGGCCCCAGCCCCCGGCAGCCTCCCTCCATCCTGTTTATCCTCGCAGCTCAGGGACCCGGTCAGGGAAAGTAAACTTCCCCTCTTCCTCGGCCTTCCTGCAGGCCAGCACCCCACCTCCCCTTCCTCTGGAAACTCCTTTTCTTGTGGGAGAAGCAGCCAGAGAGGTCGATCTCAAAGAAGCGGGTCACGGCGCTAACCAAACCTGGCTGCGGCCTCCCAGGAGGCCGGGGCCCGAGCCGCCTCCCTGGGCCTCACCTGCACCCTGCTCTGGGTGGCTCCCAGCTGCCGCTGGCCCTCCAGGACCTCCTCCTTCAGATCATGCAGCTCCGCGCAGGTGGCGATGGCCCTGTCTACCTGGAGTCAGGGACGGGCAGTGAGGAGGACGGGAGAGAGGACAGCGTCAACAGAAGACCGTGGGCAGGGAGAAGGCGTGAGGAGGGGAGGCCCCCTTGCCGTCCCCGCTGCCCTGCCCTGCCCGCCCCTCACTCACCTCCTCTACCACCTTCCTCCCCCGGGGCGCGGTGCAGAGGAAGCTCTGGACCACCTGGAACTGCTCCATGGGCAGCGGCCGGGTCTGCGGAGGGACGGCCCTGACAAGGCGGGAGGTTAGCCACTACTCAGGGCTCCCTAAGGCTTCTGGGACAGCTGTGCTGCCCACTGTCTCCCCTCCCACTGCCACTGGGAAGCAGGGGACTGTAGGCTCCTCCTGGATCCCAAAAGGCATTTCTCCCACTAGGGAACTGAGCCCAGAGAGGTCAAGTTCCTCTCCCCAGGTCACGCAGCAAATCTGTGACCAGCCAGGAAAGGAGCCCAGGCTGTGCCTCCAGGTTCCTGGATGTGCCCTCATCATCCTGGGCAGCCCTGCCCCCTCCTCTCCCCTGCTCATTCCCACAGCCTTTTGGGACTCCGGGTCCCAGGCCACTCACTCTGGCTGTGAGATCGTCCCACTGTGGTGAAACAGCACGAGGGTGCCCAGCACCATGCCCAGGTTGGTCCTGCCCACGCCTGACTGGCAGCTGAAGAGGAGGGCCGGTGGAGGCCCATGGGCGTCACGGAGCCGCAATAGGCTGGGGGTCTCCTGGGAACAGACCGTGGACAATAGGCAACAGCATGACCTGGAGACCCTGAGGCTGGGGCCAAGGCGAGGAAGGGCTCGTACACCAGCCAGCCCTGCCCCGCCGTCTACAGCCAGCGGGGTGGACCGGAGGCCCAGCCTCCTGTGCAGATCCACAACCCGACCTGCCCACCTGTCCCAGGAGGCTGACCCCTTAGGGGGACTCTGTGAGCAGGGCACAGGGAGCAGGTGCAGGGACTGGAAGCGAGAGCTACTCAGAGGGCATCGGGCCTCTGTGGCACCCGCTGTGCCCTGCAAGTTAAATAAGGCAGCATCTGAAGGGCTGACCAGAGGCCTCGGAGCCCATGAAACCCCAGCTAAGAGGCGAAGCAGCAGGAACAGCTATGTCCCCCAAGGCCATGAGGGACCTGAGGGCTAGAGAGGCTGGGGGGGCTCTCCAAGGCCACACAGCACGTCAGCAGCCGAGCCCCCTGGGACCAGTCCTCCAGGGCCCCCCGGACTCTGTCATTAGAGTGTGTGCAAATACACACCCCCACACAGGTGCACACACAAGCAGAGACCTAGAGAGTGTACACACTCACCCCAAAGGGACAGACACACACAGGGTGCTGCCCCATGCAACCCAACTCACTGGGTCCCCCACACAGCTCAGGGCGAAGCCCCCCAGGAAAAGCCAGAGATCCTGCGACCTCAGACCTCCAGCCCTCAAGGCCCCTGTCCCCACATGTCCCCAGCACTGCCTCTGCCCCCATTTACCCTGATGACACTGACGAAGGCGTCGAGCTGGGCTTCCAGGGGGGCACCTTGCTCAGGCAGGGGCAGGCGCTGGTACCTGCCAGGTGAGGAGGGCCTCATCAGGCAGGTCACCCACCGGCCCTGGGCACCCCGACCCTCATCCCCATGCCCGACCTGCAGATGGCGAAACTGAGGCCCCAGCTGGAGGACTGGCGCCCTGTACCTGTAGGTGGGCTGCAGGAAGAGGGGCCGCTGGTACACCTCCTTGGTCACCTGCACATCATCCTCAGCCCGGACGGTCACGGCGTGGGGCTCCCCCTGCAGGTCCCCCGTGCTGTGGTACACGTGGTAAGTGTTCCCGCTCAGCCGGGCAAAGTCGTGGATCTGGAGGGCGGTGTGAGGTCACAGGGACAACCTGACCTTCAGCCCCTCCTGGATGTCCCAGCTGACCTCTAGAGTGACCAGCTGCATAGGCTTCTCTTCATCCAGGAGGGAACCCCATGGCCAGAGACGCCCTCTGTACCCTGCCTGAGCGCCTGAAGGGATCGGGGGCAGCCAGCTGTGCGTGGGCTCACCACGCGGGGATGCCCGCTCTGCCCCAGGGGCAGCAGGAACGCATCAAGCTGCCAGGACAGGTTTGCTCAGCTGGGCGGGTGGCTAAGGCACGGGGAGGCGGGAGGCCAGGAGGGGAGGCGGGAGGCGATGTCACCAGTTGGGCCTCGCCTCCTGCCCTCTGGAGCCTAGCAGGCACGTGACCCCACGTTCCCCCTACACTCTCCTGTGGTGGGCCAGCTGCCTTAGAGACCTGCCAAGTCTCTGTGCTGTGGAGGGCAGGAGGAAGACACAGGGGTCTCAGAGATGGGCCAACAGAGGCCCAGAGGGACAGCGCCCGCTGGGCCCCACAGCACAGGAGGAGACCAACTCTGCTGGTGGGCTCTCTAGTCCAGGGCTCTTTAGACCCCACAGACCCTTTTCTAAACAAGGACGCTGAGCACAGGGGAGAGAAACAGGCTGCAAAGGGACAGCCACAGAGAGGCCAGAAGAGGAAGACCTGCCTCTGGCCACCAGCCTTGCAGAGCACAGAAGCAAGGGTGTGGGGGCCGGGGAGAGCCAGGTGGGCCGCCCCAGAGAGTGCCGAGCCGGGCCGTAGCTCAGGGCAGGAGGCCTGGGGGGAGCCCCCACCTCCTCTCCCGCCTCACCTCCTTCTGGATGGTCAGCTCCAACCTCTCCGCCTGGCTCCCCGGACCCAGGCCCTGGAGGTTCTCGTGAAGGTTCTGCTTGTCGCGAGGTGTGTAGGACACGAGGTCCTCGCCAGCACGCAAGAACAGCACGGGCTCCTCGCGCACGCAGAAGATGACGCACTCCTGCCGCGAGACGGCCACCGTTACCAGGCGGGGACCTCGCCCTGCCCAGCCTCTGCCCGGCCGCTCCTCTCTCCTCCGAGGCCCAGCACCCACCCTGGACCCTGCAACCTGAATCCTCCCTGAGGATTCAGCTCAGTCCAGTCACCTGCTCGACCACCCAGTCAGCAGGAGCCCCCCCCCCCAGGCCAGCGTCCTTTATCCAGCTCTTGGGCTCTCCCGTGAGGAGGCCTGCTATGTTTCAACATGGAGAGCCCACAGTTCTTGGGCAGGACCCCAGATAAATCAGGGGGTTGATTACATCAGCTGAAGAAATGGCTGTCCCCACCCCTGAGCCATCAGCCATCGAGCACCCACAGGCAGAGAGGGTGGAACTTAAGTCAAGTTGGGAGGGGAGCCACGGGAAGCTACAGGGAGCCCCACCTGGCCCTGGTTCACAGGGGCCTCCCCACCTACAGAGCCACTCAGACGCTCCCTGTCCTCTCTGTCCTTGCAGCCAGAGCGGTGCCCTGCCAGCTCTGTCCTGGAGAGGCAAACCCCACCTCCCTCAGGTAAGCAAGGGGAGTCGCTGAAAATGAGCACTTGAGCTGGGCGCAGTGGCTCACGCCTGTAACCCCAGCAACTGAGGCAGGAGGATCAAGAGTTCAAACCCAGCCTCAGCAACTTAATGACACCCTGTCTCAGAATAAAATATAAAAAGGGCTTGGGGCTGGGGTTGTGGCTCAGTGGTAGCATGCTCGCCTAACACGCATGAGGCCCTGGGTTCGATCCTCAGCACCACATAAATATAAAATGAAGATATTGTGTCAACCTAAAACTAAAAAATAAATATTAAAAAAAAAAACAATGGCTGGGGGCGTGGCTTAGTGGTAAAGCACATAGGCTCAGTCCCCCTATAAAAAGGAAGGAAGGAGGGCGGGAAGGAAGGAAGGAGGGCGGGAAGGAGGGAAGGAAACAGGCACTTGGGGTCTAGCTGCCTGGGTTTGGGTCTTGGGACAAAGCTGTGTGACCTTGAGCAAGTCACTACTCTCTCCAGGCCTTAGTTTCCTCCTCTGCAAAATGGGCCTGGCAGCTCCTCCCTTAGGGTTGACGGCACGATTCATGTCAGCTGCGATCATCTGGCATCTCTTGTGTTATGAGGGGGCCCATGTCACCCTGTCACCCCCTCACTTCCTCCTAGGCGCTCAGAACGGCTCGCAGTTCCCACATCCACACAGGACACACAATGAACATCTGGCAGAATTCCCAGCCCACCACAAGGACCACCATGGCAGTCGAGGCCTGATGCAGGCCCCGCGCCCTCCCAGGCCTGTGGCCAGGCCCCTCCAGAGCCTCGAAGCTGCCCCTCCCTGGAGCCCTCCTAGGTCGGGGCTGGACTGGAAGCAGCTGCTTTACCTTGTGTCCGTCCTTCTGAAGTTTCTGGAGGATGCGCCTGAATCCCAGGAGGCTGGGCTGCCCCATGCCAAACACGGCGAACCCGCCGCACCCTTGCCGGAAGTTGGGGGCCCCGCAGCTCTCTGAGGTGCCCAGCACGTCCACCTTCTCAGGAACATCCTGCACCAGGAAGTATCGGCCCTGGCAGGGGACAGCCACAGCAGAGTCACTCAGAGACCCGGGGAATCTTCCACAGGCAGGGCTCTGTCCTGGACTCCAGGGGACACGGAGCAGGGAAGTGGGGGAAGGGACATGCTCTGCCCTGCGTTCCACTGTAGGCTCCCAAAAGACATCTGTGTTGGGCAGGTGTCACGGGGCCAGGCTGGGAGGAAAGACAGGGAGAGGGGCGGCTTGAAGGGGCTCCCCCAGAAGAGGGCAAATGTCCCCGCCTCTCGGGGGCACACGTGGAGAAGGGACTCCAGGAGGGGGTCACATCTGCGGCACCGGATGAGCCAGAGCTCAGCCCCTGCCCGGCCCAGCCAGCTCCAGGGACCGACAGGAGCGGCCAGCAGAGGAGGGAGGAAACCGGGCCCAGCCCGCCGGGCGAGAAGCAGAAGGAGCAGAAGGAGCCCTTCCCTGGGCAGAAGGAGCCCTGGACCTTCTCATGCCTCCTGGGCCCCCAGCAGGCCCCGGCCCAGGACAGATGGGAAGGGGAGCCAGCACCCCGGACAAGCCAGAACGTCCTGGCGCCTCTGTGGGCAAGTGCAGCCTGTCCCCATTCCGGTGGCTAAACACCCGCCACGTCCACCCCCTCTGCCCAGCCAACGGGGGACCAAGACGTCTGCCCGTGGCCTGGCTCTCTGGGCCCCTCTAGGAGGGGAAAGAGCAAGTCAGAGAAGTCCAGAACTTTGAAAAGAACAGAGGGAGGTTCTCAGCCCAGAGAGCCTGCGGCCACTAGTCCCATCTCCACTGCCCAGCACCTGAGGAGGGAGGAAGGGGGCCTGGGAAACGCAGAGCAGGGCCCGGGGGTAGGGGAACCACGGGGCGCAGAGGGAGGCCAAGCTGCTGGCCTCTGGGAAGGGGTGAGGCCCTGAGGGAGGCAGAGGGGGACGGGGAGGAGGGCAGAGGAAGATGGGGGAGGGACCCCGAGGCGGGGACAGGGCTGGCCTCACCTGCACCAGGTAGTGCTCGGGGGTGGCGTCCGAGAGGCGGCCCAGCGTGTAGTGGGCCTTGAGCGGCTCGTCGTGGATCTGGAACTCCTCCCTGCAGTTGTACCTGCCAGGGGATGGGGGGTGCAGCCAGGTCAGACGTCCGTCCACTCCAGAGCCACAGGAGGCCACCCATCCCGGGCCCACAGCTTCCCCTCTGGGGCACAGACTGCCCATCCTACCCCAGCGGCCACTGTCCCCTTCTTCCTCAGACACAGAGCCCAGAATTGTGGCGGGACTGGGCCGCCCCACTGAGGACTAACGTCCAGCCCCCGGGCAGCTGGCTCTGGTCACGGGATTGGCCCTGGCCAGGGAGGTGCGGAGAGTGGGGTACGGGCAAGTCCGGGGCCACCCCCAAAGGGAGGGCCTTCTGACCCGGAGGCAACAGCAGAAGCAGAACCAGCATCTCGGGCCACAGGACAGAAGGCACAGCCAGGACACTGGCGCAGAGGGAGCTTGGACGGGCCGGGCAGCCACACCAGCCCAGGGGGCCCATCGAGACGCTTCTGTCTGATGCAGGCGTCCCCCTGGGGGTCACCTCGGTACAGTGGCCTTACCCCCACAGGGGCTGGTCAGCATCACCCCAAGACCAGCGGCTCCTCCACACTCCCTGGCGGAACCACGCCTTCGGCAGACGCAGAGGTCCTCGGTTAAGGCCACCGAGCATTCGGAACACAAAGCTACAGCACTGACGGTGACAGCATGCAGCATGTGACAGCACGCAGCACGGGCCTCCCAGAGTCTTGGCCTGGTGCTGGGGGCCCCTACCAGAGGCCGGCCTTCAGGAAAGGCTGGGCAGGGCAGGCGGCGGGCAGCAGTCTGGGGAACCAGCCCCTGCTGCTCTGCCTTGGAGCTACCTGGCGGGG
>NW_025999862.1:2677122-2704330 GCF_001458135.2 Marmota marmota marmota
GCTGGGCTGGGGGGGGGGGGGCAGGCCACCTTCGGCCACCTCGCCACCTCGCGAGCCCAGTCACGTCCAGATGGGTTTTGGCTCCCATCGGGTTCTGCAGAGCTTCTCTCCAGAGGATGGACAGTGAGCACATCAGGCTCCGGGCACATGGCCTCGGGGACAAGCGCTCAAGCTGCCACTGAAGTGACGAGGAGGAACAGTGTCCAGTAACAATAATGAAGAGGTGACGGGCAGAGTGAGCCTACAGGGTGAGGGTGCCGTTCCTCCACCGCATGACCCCCAAGGGTCCTTCGGCCTCCAGCACTCTGCTGGCCAAGGAGGGCAGCACTCAGAGAGCCCCAGGCCACACACGGTGCCTTGAGCTGGGTCTTTACAGCTGGCCAGCAGCCATTCAGGGCCCAGCACTTGGTAAAATATTTAATATTATCTCTGATTACACTGATAAGAAAACTGAGGCCCAGAGAGGGCGAGAGGCTGGCCCTAGGTCACAGAGCACAGGATCTCGCTAAGTTGCTGAGGCTCCTGTCAGAACAGAGACTCCCTGCATCCCTCTCTGCATCCTCCCTTTATCCCCAGCACGGTAATGTGTTATGATGACACCCTCCTGCCAGGCCCTGGGCCCCAGGCGGGTTTCAACCCTCATAGAGTCTCCACCAAAATTCTACGTGTAGAGTGTATTTAATGCTCTGCTCATGGGGTCCCCTTCCCCACCGCCTGGGAGGCCCAGCGGCAGAGGAGCAGGGTGGACAGGCGTGGCGAGCGCACCTGACCCCTTGTCCAAGCCACCCTTGGGGACAGCACGGGTGCCCAGCACAGCCCTTGCACAGGCCTTTCTGTTTCTTCTCTTTAATATACTTTACCTTTTAGTTGGACACAATATCTTTATTTTCTTTTATGAGGTGCTGAGGATCGAACCCAGGGCCTCCCATACGCGAGGGGAGCGCTCTACCGCTGAGCCACAACCCCAGCCCTTTTCCTTTCTTATTTCGAGACGGGGTCTCCCTGAGTTGCTGAGGCTGGCCTCGACCCCGCCTCCACCGCCAGAGCTGCTGGGAACACAGGTCCATACCGCCACCCACTGCCACCCAAGGCCCCGAGTTGATCCATCCTTTACCGCACTTCGGAGCCATAATTACTGACTTTGAAAGAAAACATCTATATTCCATGTATCTAAATATATACACTTCCTTTGAAAATGTTTAGTCAAAAGTTATTTTCAAAGGATGTCCCCTCCCGCCCCTCCCCTTTCTCCACACTCTCTGTCGCGGAGGAAGTGGTAACACGGGCTCAGGGAGTCACAGCAGAAACCCAGATCTGCTGCCTGCTGGCTGGGCGTCTCCAGAAAGACCGCTTACCCTCTCTGGGCCTGTGTTCGCGTATGCAACGGAAAGCCCTCTGTAAGCAGGAGGTGCGCGCCACCCACTGCACCTCCAGGGGTTCCCGGGGGCGGGTCCTCCAGGATCATGGCCACGCCCACCCGCTACTCACGTGATCACGACCGGGGCCACCTTGTTGGGGATGATGGACTTGGCCTTGCTGTTGTGCACGCTCATGGTCTGGAAGGAATGGACGCTGAGTGAGGGCCGCCCGTCCACGGCGCTGCCGCCNGGGCTCTGCGCCCCAGCAGCACCTCCAGTCTCCGGGGGTGGGTCACGGACCCACACAAGGCCAGCCACAGCAGAGTTCCTGCCGACCCCCGCCCCAGAGCCACCCCTTACCCTGGGGTCTCCAGACAGGACACTGACCACCAGGCTCAAGGGCCCTCCCGGAGCCTGAGCCAGGCCAGCTCCTCTCCCTGGAAAGCCCTCCCTGTCTCCACTCACCCCTGAAGCCCCAGGACAGCTCTATGGAGAGCACACCCTGGTCCCCGGTCCCCAGGAGCCGTCCCCCCTTCACCCCCAGTTCTCCCCTGCCTTTATTTTCCCTCAAAGATGGTAAGAATGAGCCCCCACGTCCCCACACCAAAACACATGGTCAGAGAGGAGGAGGGGCCCAGGGTGGCCCCAGCTGGCTGTCGGCAGAGCCGGACATTTCCTCATGGCGGCTCTGGGGCTGCAGGGCCCCAAGCGCTCACGGAACCTCCCAGACCCCTCCCAGTGTCCTGGGCCAAGGGGACATGCATGGGAACGGGCTCAAACAGGGGAGGGGGCACAGGGTGAGGGCCAAGGGTGGACGCAGGAAGGGCCTGCAGGAGCACAGCTGGCCGCAGCTGTCACCACTCCCACAGGGCGGGGCGCGACACCTCCACTCCCCGCTGGCCACGGGCCTCCCTTGCCCCCAGGCTCACAGGCAGTGACAGGCCCCGGCTGTGCCTGGAGGGGCAGCCAGGAGACAACACAGATGTGCCCAGCTGTGCTGCAGGGGGCGGGGCAGGCCCGTGTCCCCTGAAAACTGACCCACCTCCAAAATGTCGGGAGGAGGGCACAACCCCGGCGTCTCGGCCAGCCAGAGTGAGCCTCGCCAGCGGAGCCCTGCCTGCCGGTCACATGCTGCGGGGACTGGGCAATCCCTTCCCTCTCTCTGGGCCTCAGTGTTCCAGCCACGAGTGGACAGTGAGGGACGGAGTGGTCTGAAGGCCTCTCCCAGCTGTAGGTGCGTTTGGTTCCTGAAACTGATGGTCCTAGTGGCCGTACCACTGTTGTCCACTGCCAGGGACAGTGGTCAGTAAGCTCAGGGGTGTGGGTGGGCACCCTAGTGCCCAATCCCTTGAGGGGATACTGGGGTGGCTGGAATGAGGAGAGATGTAAGAGGAGGGGCCACATCCTGCACGGTTTGGACAGTATTGTCTGCCAGTCATCTTGTATCACTATAACAAACTACCTGAAATAATCAACTTAAAAAGAGGAAAGGTTTATTTGGGTTCCCAGATTTGAAGTTTCAGCCCATGGTTGGTTGGTCCTACTCTTTTGAGGACTGTGGTGAGGCAGGATGTCACAGCAAGAGCCCGCAGTGAAAGAGTGCCAACAGGAGGGTCTCTTGACTGCCAGGCTTTTATCATGGATTATCCCATCTAATCCTGACTGTGCCCTACAAGACACCGACTCTTACAACTCAATACCAAGTTCACACAAAATACAATTTAAAGATGGACAAGACTTGAAAACTCATCTGGATGCCAAACAAGCACATGAAAGGACATTGAGCACCAGGAGCAGGGGTCACCTATAATCCCAGCAATTCAGGAGGACCATGAGTTCAAAGCCAGCCTCAGCCACTGAGCAAGGCCCTAAGCAACTCAGCGAGACCCTGTCTCTAGATAAAATATAAAAAAGAGCTGGGGAGGGGGCTCAGTGGTCGAGTGCCCCTGGGTTTAAACCCCAGCACCAAAAAATAAGATAGAATAAAAGGTCAAATAGGGCTGGGGATGTGACTCAAGTGGTAGCGCGCTCGCCTGGCATGCGTGCGGCCTGGGTTCGATCCTCAGCACCACATACAAAGATGTTGTGTCCGCCGATAACTAAAAAATGGATATTAACAGAATTCTCTCTCTCTCTCTCCCCTCTCTCACTCTCTCTTTAAAAAAATTAAAAAAATAAAAGGTCAAATGATGTGTGTTCTTAAAATCAACTCCATCCACTCCTTTCTGCCCTTTTAGCGTGGCTATTTAAAATGGCCCACGCGGCCCACGTTCCCTTTCTACTGGACAGTGCTTGAGTCCCGTGGCCGGAGGGCAGCCCGGGGCAGCTGCAGGTCGTGGGCACGTGCTGCTGATCACAACCTGTTAGAGGTGGGTGTCATCTATTCCTTCCAACTGAGAAGGAGAGTTTAAAAAGTAAAAGCAGGATGGAGAGTGTCTGCAGAGATTGTTGAATGTTCAGCAGGGGCTGCGGCTGTGGGGTGGCCCTGGGGGTGGCCCTGGGTTCCTGTCTGTCTCGAGGGGCTCGTGGAGCCGGAGAGAAGCCAGAGAGCCGACGTCGACCATCAGGGCTCAGGTGCTCACTGCTCGTTCAAGATTCTTCAAAATAAAAATATTGGGGTCAAAAGTGTTTTTCAGAACTAAAATTTTAAAAACCGATTTGGTTAAGCTGCCATATAAAGACCACGCTTCCTGGCTCTGCCTGGCGGCCTGAGAGGCGTTCACGTTGGAGGAGGAAGCTGCGGGCCCCCAGGAGGCGTCCAGGAGCCAGGAGCCTGACCTCTAGTTGGTGATGTCCACGCTGCGGCCACCTGGGCTTAAGAACCAAGGGCCTCAATAAACCCTCGGCTCCCGGCTTCTCCTGGAGGAGCCCAGGAGGGGCAGCCACGGGGCCGGGGCCTCCAGGGACCCGCAGCCCACCTGGCAAGCCCTGGGCCCTCCCTGGCCCGAGTCCCCAGGCAGCACGCCCTGGTCCTGGGGCGGACCCTGCTCCCGGTCACAGGTGCCCTGGAGCCCGCAGCGCTTCATTTTCCTGAGGCCTCTGAGCCCCCAGCCTCTGGCCACTCTCCTGGGAGCGGGCCTGTCCTTCCCCAGACACGGGCCACACTTTCTTGGCATGCTGTGACCAAAGAGAAGAGGTGACCTGCCTCCCTGTCCCAGCACTGCCCCTGAGCGGGCTCCTCCTCCCTAGGCCCTTCTCCGCAGGCTCAGCCCAGCCTTTCCAGCCTGGGCTTGTGGTTCTCTGGCCCCAAGGCAGGATGTCCCCCTGGGGAAGGTCCCCGTGAGACACTGCAGGTCCTGATCCGGCCCAGCTTCCCAGGCAGGACCATCCTCGATGCCTTCATCCCCCAGGAGGGACAGAGACTGAGCACATGGCCACCAGAGCTAACACTACCTTCCCCACTCCCTGCAGACACTTGGGGCCACGTGATGAATCCTAGCTAACAGGACATATGAGCAGTGTCACATGCCAAACTCCAGAATCCTTCCTCATGAGATCTTTTCCTCCCTTCTTCCATCCTGTTGCCTGGAACCCAGATGTGATGATGGAAGGTTTGCAGCCATCTTGAACCATGAGCCCATGAATCCACACCCCAGGAATGGGGGAGATCAAGTTCCCCAAGGAAACCGTGGAGCAGAGCCATCGCACCAGGCCTGCAAAGCTCTGGGCTCGGACAGGACAGAGAAATAAACTTCCATCTTGTGTAAACTGTTGCTACTTGGCTTTTCCTATTACTTGCAGCCAAATCTAATCCTGACTAATGCACCCTGTTATTTTTAGGTTTGACCCTCAATGATCACATGCCGCATGGCCACAGGACAGGGCTTACTCCTTTCCCCTCATGCAGAACGTCGAGTTTCCCTGCCAGTGGACAGGCCGTGCTGAGGGCTGCGGGCCACGCGTGGGCAGAGTCTCCAGGATCCAGGAGCCAACTGTGAGGAGGCCACAGAGCAGACAACCCTGGACGCCAGGGCCTGGTGGGCAGCTGAGGAGGCGCAGCTGCGAGGCCACGAGGGCACCATCCACTTCTAGGTGTGGATGCCCCAGAGATCTAGAAAGTTCCACGGAGCAGAACATTTGTTCAACGCTAGAGACAGACATGGCCCCAACCACTCCACAAGGCAGAGAAAGGCCCCCAGGGTCTCCCCACCTAAGACAGAGCCTCTCCTTCCCCTCTAGGGACCCTCCAAAGCCAAGGGAGGTCCTGGAGAGCACGCAGGTGCCATCCAGGTGGGACTCTCCCAGGACAGAGCAGGCGAGGTGGGACCCCCGGGGAGGAGGCAGCCAGTTCTGGGGAAGGAGCTCTGTCCTGAGCTTCGGTCCCCAGGCAGGCAGCTGGGACCTGGGGACCAATTCCTGGGGAAGGGGCTGGAGAGCATCCCGCCAACTCTCTCCAGGCAGCGACCAGGTCTGGGTCCTCGGGGGGCCGACGGGAACTTACACTTGAACCCACTGAGGACCTGCAGCCTGTGTTCAGTTAGTGCCCACCTCGCTCCCCCACTCCAGATGCTGCCACTCCAGGTGTCCTTACTGAACTAATCTCAGTCACCATCTCCAGAACAACCCCGAGAAGGCAGGAGACCAGCTATTTCCCCATTTAGCAGGTGGGAAAACTGAGGCTCAGAGAGTTCACCTCCTAATGCGGCGACGCCCGGGGCTCTCCCACTGCATCAGCCCTCGGCCCCACCTCTCCCTGGGAGCCTCCCCAGATTGACAGACAGACAGACACCGCGAAGCCTAGAACAGTGGGCTTGCAGAAGGCGGACGGCGGGCCAGACCGGGGAGTGCCCCTTCCAGGGCCACAGCCCCCCACACGCCCCTGACATCCAGATGAACAGGGTGGGTAACAATGGAGCTAAAAATAGGCCTATCTCGGGGACCGTGGGGGAGGGCTGAGTGGCCAGCTGCAGGAAACATCTGCCTCAGCTCCAGAGCACACTCAGAGGAAGTCACCCTGCCGCAGGGGTCCTCACTGGGCCTGGGCTGGGGCGGAGGCACGGAGACCCTTCAGGTCTACACCAGGGCAGGGGCTTGGCTGAGCCTCACTGCCCTGGGTCTCGTCCCCCAACTCAAAACATCCTTTCTGTCCCCCACCCCACCCCCAGTGCAGGTTCCTGACCCCCTTGGGCACCTTTGGAGCCGCCGGAGACAACTGCTGAGACTCTTACCTGTCCTGTTCCTCCCATTCTACAGAGGAGGAAAATGAGGTCCAGAAGTCACCAGAGAGCAGCCCACAGTCACAACGGAGGGGTCAGGACCAGGCGTCCCCTACCTGCTGGGTCCCCTGCACTTCGATAGGTGCGGCCTCCAGGGTCCAGGAAGGATCAGGCTCTCCTGCTCCAAGGACAAAGCTCACCAAGCAGAGGACACAGGTTCAGCATGAAGGGCTACAGCTTCCTCCGCAGGGGGCGGCCCGTTCTGAGCCTGTGGGCCCCCTCCTCCCACTCTGTGTAAAACCCTAGCACGGAGTTGGAGTGAACTTCTTACCGCTCCTGGCAACATCAACAGACCTTTGCAAATAATTAAAAATAATGCTGGGCTCAGGGTGCACACCTGGAATCCCAGCAACCCTGGAGGCTGAGGCAGGAGGATCACAAATTCTAGGCCAGCCTCAACAACTTGGTGAGACTCTGTCTCAAAATAAAAAATAAAAAGGGCTGGGGATGTGGCTCAGTGGTAGAATGTTCCGGGGCTCAATCCCCAGTAGGAGAAGAAGTAAAAATAAAAAATGTTTTCAAATAATAAAGCAGAAGTGTATCTTACTGGGCCAGTGGAAGTGTCTGTATAAGGCAGCCCTTTGCCTTGAAGATCTCTGGAATGGTCCACAAAGAACAAGCTGGGCAGCCTCCCGTGGGGCCAGCCTGGCCAGTTTTCTTCCAGATGGAACAGATGCACGGTCACTTTTGCTGCCAGGTGGGAGATGAACCTGAGGCTGACACGGGCCTCACACTCAAATCTTCCCGCCTGGCCCTTCCTCCTTGCTCCTCCTCTCCACCCAGCCCACTCCCACCCTCCCCTCCTGGCTCCCGGCCATGGGTGTCCCCAAGGCTCTCCAGGTAAAGGCTGAAGCTGGTCTTCAATGGCATCCCGTAGCCGGGCCAGTGCTTGGCACAAAGTAGCCACTTGAATTAAAAAAACCTGGAAGCAGTTTCTGTTGTTCCCTCTTTGGCACTGAGGACTGCCCCAAAGGCACGCTCCCGGGGCTACCTTCCCAGTCCTTTTGACTTTTTAGTTTGAGACAGGGTCTCACCAAGTATCTGAGGCTGGCCTCCAACTTGCAATCCTCCTGCCTCAGCCTCCTAAGTCGCCGAGATTACAGTCACGTAGCACCATACCCAACCCAAACTGGGAAGGTTAAAGAACAGATGAAAAACAGAGCCACCTTATGGATGTATGTGTTCTGAAAATAAGTGAGCCCACACGGGTGGAACTGTGCAGCCCAGGGCCTAGATGGCAGCATCTTGTGATCAATGGCAACTGTGCGGGGACCACCTTGTAGAAAACGCTGGATGGGGACGCTGACCCAAGTCCCACACCTCTGGGCAGGTGGGAAGGTCAATGAGGAGAACAGAGGCCAGAGGCTGTGAGCGCTAGAGACGGGGGAGCAACTCTGGAGTCTCCCCAGAGCAGATCCCACCTGGGGAGACGGTCGCCTGGCGCGGACCCTCCGGTCTCTTCCACTGAGTCACGCCCTGTCTCTCAGAGGGGCCCAAAAAAGGCACCTCCAAGGTCCCCTGCCCCTGGCCCACTACTGAGGACTAACCATGGCACTCTGAACAGGGTTTCAAACCACAAAGGATGGGTGGTTCTTGTTTTTTAGCACCGGGGATTAAACCCAGGGCCACCCAACCACCAGCCACATCCCCAGCCCTGCTTTACATTTTATTAGACACAGGCTCACTGAGTTACTGAGGGCCTCGCGAAGAGCTTTGAGCTCGTGATCCTCCTGCCTCAGCCTCCGCAGCCCCTGGATTACAGAAGTGTGCTACACGCCCCGGCCCAGATGATGAGTTCTTAACCCTAAATGGCTCTCGTCTCCACTCCACATGGTGCTCTCCGGGGTTTGTTAGAGTGGAGGACAACAGTGGCAGCAGGTGATGTGCACAGGGCCCAGAGAGGACAGGCACCCGCTGGGGCCAAGCATGGTCTAACTCCGGATCCGCGCACCCCAGGGGTCCCCAGCACCCTCCCGCCAGGGGTGCAGGAGGCCAAGACACCACCTTCCCAGTGGGATCCCACTTGACGGCACGAGAGTCTCTGCGAGAGACCCTGCTGGACACCCGGCAGGGCCGGCGACACCAGGGGGCTGCACAGACGTGCACTTGCGCACGTGCCGTGAAAAACGTCATGCGAGGGTGACCTTGCAAGGCAGCAAAAATGATCCGTGTCATGGAACCTCAGCCCCAGCCCACGTCTGTTTGGGTCGTGCAGGAGAGCACTCTGGGGTGACGGAGGGTGCCAAGCGGGAGGGGAGCACCACTGGGCACGGCTCCCCCGCTCCGCTTGAGATGCCTTCTCCAAAGGGCCGCAGTGAGCCTGTCCCTCAAGGTCGACAGCCCAGGGCGCCTGCTGCCAGGGACGGGTGAGAGCTTTCCGTGGGAAGCCAGAATTCTAGAAAACCTGGGCAGCCGCTGCGAGCGTGACGGCACCCCAGGACAGGGGTTTCCAGTGACAAGGGTGCCGGTGCTAGCAGTAATCAGTGGTGCGACTGCTGGAAACGGCGGCATGGCGTGTGTCCACACGCGGAAAATCCGCAAAACCCCGTGAGCCAGTGTATTCCCGACAACGGATGTCCTATATTATAAAACCATCTAAAAGAGACAGTTCAACTTAAAATCAGCAGACTACAGTGACGCAGCCACATCCATGTCGACAGCAGCTCGATTCACAATAGCTAAGCTACGGAACCCACCTAGGTTACCGCCAACAGACGAATGGATAAAGAAAGGTGGTACATACACACAATGGAATATTACTCAGCCCTAAAGAAGAATGAAATTCTGGCATTTGCTCAACATGTGTGATGGGTTCGATCCTTAGCACCACATAAAAATAAACAAAATAAAGGCATTCTGTCCATCTACAACTACAAAAAAAAATTTTAATTAAAAAAAATAGCACATCACAACATCCTGACCACCCAATGCAGAGCAGATGTGAGCATCCAGCTGGTATTGGGCCAGACATTAGAAGGACTTGCAAAAATGTAAAACAAGGCCACTCTTCACCCTCTGGAAAATAGTTATTTTTCAAAAAATGTCAACATATGTGTTTAGCTTTAATGTGTTCTGCCACGCCAGAGATCAAAGCCAGGGCCTTTCACGTGCAGGGCAGTGCTCTATCACTGAGTGATGCCACCTGCCTTCTAGAATTACTATTTTTAAAATGACTTTATAAGCCAGGTGCAGTGGTGCACGCCTGTGATCCCAGCGGCTCAGGAGGCTGAGGCAGGAGGATCAAGAGTTCAAAACCAGCCTCAGCAAAGGCCAGGCACTAAGCAACTCAGGAAGACCCTGTCTCTAAACAAAATACAGAATAGGGCTGGGGATGTGCTCAGTGGCCGAGTGCCCGTGAGGTCAATTCCTGGTACCCTAAATAAATAAATAAATAATAAAATGGCCTTAGAAGTAAGTGTTCTCATGTGTATTCAGTTTTAACCTCCCCTCTGTGCTGCGGCTCTATCCCAGGAGCTCTTGTGTGCTAGGCTACTCTACCTCTGAGCTACATCCCCAGCCCTGAACAAGTGCTCTTGACCTCGGGCTGCCTTTGTCTGGCATTTGTTCCCAAAGAAAATATAGAAAAATGAAAGATGATCTATTATAATGGAAACCAGGGAACTGAAGGAAGAGAATGTAAGTAAATATTTGTATAATCTCAAGCCAGAAAAAAAAACTTTCTACTGAAAATGCTGGAACTTAAATATCAAAAGACAGACTACATAAAAAAAGGGTCCTGGTCCGGGTGGTTTAGCTCAGTGAGAAAGCACTTGCGCACCATGTGGGAGGTCCAGGGTTCAATCCTCAGCACCCTTAAAAAAAAAAAAGGCTGAGATTGTGACCAATACAGAAAGCTCACAAAGTTAAAAGGCAAATAACAAACTACACAAACATATTTTAACATATTTACATTATGTATCATATTCAATAGATAGTTTTTTCAAGTGAATGGGAAAGAGTTCAGCTGTCCCTTGGACTCTCTAGGGAATGAGCCCTAGGACACCACCCTCCTTGGGGCTAAGATCCACGGATGGTGGGACCCTCGCAAAGTGGCAGAGTCTTGCCTCGCGTGCACGAGGCCCTGGGTTCAAGCCCAGACCTTGAATCCTGTCTAGATCCAGTTTTTCCTGGTTTTCCCATGGTTGTGTGAATCCATGAATGTGGAACCCTGGACACGGAGGCTGACTGTGCATCTTCACAGTAAAATGGATCAGAAAATCTGACCAACCAACAAAATAAAGACAGGGTGGGGTGAGGTCCAGGAGTGTAGTGTGCTCAGCAGGCTTGAGAGCTGGGTTCAATCCCCAGAACCACAAATCAACACACAATTTTTAAAAACTAAATGAAAAAAAAAAAAGAGGGAGAGAGAAAGAAGAAAAAATGACAACGAATGTGAAAACAATTTGTCACGTGCAGTTTGTCAACTGCAAGGAGATGCCACGTGTCTCCTATCATCATATTAGAGGTAAACTAAGGCAGAAATGCCCAGTGTCTGCCTGGTGTTGGGCAGGGCTCTCCCAAACATCCAGTGGGGCATAAACCCACACAGTTAAACCCACTACGTTAAGATTGTATGACACTCTGACCTAGTCATTGTTCAATTAATTTATTTGGTGGGGGTGGTACCGGAGATGGAACCCAGGGGTGCTCTAACACGGAGCTATATTCGCAGCCCTTTTTTATTTTAATTTGAAATAGGATCTCTTGAAATTGCTCAGGCTGGCCTCAAACTTGCAATCCTCTAATCAGGCTTGGTACATGCCTATAATCCAAGTGATGCTGGAGGCTGAGGTAAGAGGATCACAAGTTGGAGGTCAGCCTCAGCAATTTAGCAAGATCCTATCTCAAAACAAAAAGGGCTGAGGATGTAGCTCAGTGGTAGAGTGCCAAAGGATTTATTTCACCCCTAGTTCTGAAGGAAAAAAACTACTCGTGATCCTCCTGCCTCAGCCTCCTCAGTAGCTGGGATTGCAGTTGTGCACCACCATGCCAGACCTCAATCAATTTACTCACAGGAAATCATCAAAGATATGGCCACACCTATGTCCAGTACAGTTTGGTTTGTATTTAGTCAAACACTGGAAACATCTTTTATGGACACACTGCAGGCATCGTTTACGTAGCCATCTGATGGAGCTGCAGATGCAGGTCCCTGACAGAACCTAGAACAAAAGACGGCCAGGAGCCCATCTACCCAGAACTTAGAGACAGGCAGGCAAAGCTTATCTATGATGCTGAGAGTTGGGGAAGCAGTCAGGTGTGCAGCAGAAAGGAGGGGACACTGGCGACAGGACCTGGGGCACTGATGGGACTCTTCTGAGGGGTGAGCCCCCCACACCAGCCATGTATACTTTGCACAGTCACCAAGCCGCACACCTGTGCAGTGTGTACCTTCCTATAGATGTGGAACTTCAATTTCTGTGTGTGTGTGTGTGTGTGTGTGTGTGTGTGGTGCTGGGAATTGAACCCAGGGCCATATGCATGCAAGGCAACCTACACCAACTGCACTGTGTCCCCAGCCCCTGGAAATTCAATTCAAAGTTTCAAAAAAACAAGCCCACAGTTTATTTACCAGCACATTTCATGTATGTATATTTAGTTTAATTTAAAAAAAAATGTCAGGAGAGGTGGCAGGCCTGTAATTCCAGCAGCTCAGGAGGCGGAGGCAGGAGGATCGCAGGTTCAAAGCCAGCCTTAGCGAGGCGCGCTAAGCAACTCAGTGAGATCCTGTCGCTGATAAAATACAAAATAGGTCTAGGACGTGGCTCAGTGGAGTGCCCTGAGTTCAATCCTGTACTCAAAAAAAAAAAAAAAAAAACCACACCAAAGCACTTTAGAGTTTTGTCCCATTAGAAAGGGTGGGGGATGTGTCTTGGGTACAAGTGAGTACAGACAGTGGGAAACATCTGGAAGGACGACTCCCAGGGAACGGGGTCATCTCTGAGCAGGCAGATCAGGACGACTGTTCTCATTTCCCTGAGTGTCTTCATTTCCCTGACCTTGTTCTGCTTTGCTCTGTTCTGTTGTGGAGCTGGGGACAGAACCGGCTGCCCGTGCGAGGGAAGCGCTCCACCTCTGAGCTACACCCGTCCCTGCCTAGAACGAGCCTATTTACTGAACTCACCAGCACGGCCAGCGAAACCAGCCACTAAGGTCAGCACCGACCTCACAGCCAGAGACACAGCCCCGCGGGGGTGCTCCCAGGTTTCAGGGACGGAATGCTAAACCATCCTCCGTGGGAAAACCAGACGTTCCAGGCAGAGGGCAGGGGACAGGTCACTGCGCAGCCCTGCCCCAGAGGCCTGGCCTTGGCCTTTCTGAGCCTGGTTTCCTGCAGGACAGTGAGGACCAAAGGAGGCCGTGCTGGCCCAGCCTGGCCAGGTCGGTTCTCTGTCACATGCAGATAGTCCCATGTCCCCAAAAGAAATGGAGCCCAGGGAGGTCAGGCCACTTCCTCACCTTTCACCCGATTGGTCCCCCCAAGTGACCCCAGGAGAGACCTAGCACACAGAGCCCTCCACATAATTGGAGTGTAACCAGAGATCTGGGCCCTGGTCTGACCCTGGAAAGTGTCATCCCCTTCCTGGGCCTCGGTGCCTGGAGTGAAAGGAGCAGGCTGGCCCTTGCACTTGACCTCAGGTAGCCTCCCTCCAAGCCACGCCCATCAGCCCCACCAACTGCCCCAGACCTGAGGCAGGAAAGTGGTTGGCTTATGCAGACAGGAAGTGGCCTTGCCGGATGAATGACAGGCACATTCCACCCGGAGCCCCCACCTGCTGGTGACCTGCAGGGTCCTGGGAGCCAGGACTGAGCGGGCACAGAGGCCAAGGAGGAAACAGGATCTGCTGCGGAAGGCCAGGCACACGGCAGACCCCCGGGCAGGGAAGTGACTTCATTTCACACTCTGTCCTCTGCGCTTCCGTCCCTGGCACTGGAGGGACTTAACCCTGAGGGGGCCGCATTCCCCCAGGCTCTGGCCTGGATGCTCCAGGAAGCCAGGGAGAGGGGACCCAGGCTTCCTCCTCCGCCACTGCTGTTCTCCCCAATTCACAGAGGAGGGAACTGAGCCCCCCAGGCTGCACCTGACAGCGACGGAAGCCTCCCCACTAGACCGAGCTGCACAGGGAGGGAGAGGTTGACCTGCCACCAGGAATGCGGGGAGGGCTTCCTGGGATCAGAGGCAACCATGCGGGGCCAGGAAGGATGAGCAACGCTTGGCAGACAGGAAGAGAGAGGAACAGCATTGTGCCCACAGGGAACAGCATGGAGAGAGAAATGCTGCACACTGTGCAGAGGCGCCTCGGATGCAAGAAGGGATTTGTGAGGCCAGACGTGAGGGCCGAACCTGAGCGCCTGGGAGACCACGCTGTAGGTTAGGGCTGCTCTGCAGGGGGTGACGTGCCACCCTGGCTACGGCAATGAGGCGGTCATGACCACGGCCAGTGTCAACCAGGATGGCGTAGAGGAGGCAGCAGGTAGAAAGCTGCTGGGAGATTCCTCTGGGGCCCAGGGCTCGAGGCCTCACCTGACCCCCACCAGGCCCACGACCCCCACCAGGCCCACGGAAACTTGCTTTCTCTGTAAAAAAAGAAGTCTGTGTCGGCTGTCAATCACGTGGCCAGGCACCGAGCGCCAGGCTGCCCGGTTCCAACCTGGGCTGCAGCGCCAGCAGCTCTGCGACCCTGAAGGAAACGCTGGGCCTTTCTGTGCTTGAGCATCCTCCCGCCACGCAGGCTGGGCGGCCCCATCCCAGAGCACAGCCAGGTTCGGAGGACCATGTAGCGGCCCAGCTGACCCCCAGGGAGGCTGAGAGGGGAGGCCAAGACCACGTGGCAAAGAAATCAGGGCACCAGGAAAATTCAGGTGAGCCCAGATGCCAGGCCCCCCCACCCGCCAGGCAACACAAGCCCGGCCCTGAGACGGCAGCCTCCCAGGCGGGGCCCCGACAGAGCAGCGGGGGGCAGCGCAGGCTCCGGAAGGGCTCCCCCTCTTCCTGTTACCTCTCCCGGCAATCCTGAAGCTCCCAACGCTCTGTCCAGGGAAAGTCCTGCCGAGAGTGGCATCCTGCCTCGCCCACCCTGGGCCCAGCTGCCCTGCCACCCCTGTGCAGAGGCCCAGACCCCTGCAGATCCCGGCCCAGCCAGCCCGGGAGGCTGGCGCTGGGGCTCTCCACAGAAGCTGGCCCGGGCAGGGCACCTGACCCAGGAAGATGGGCCTCTGCTACTGCCTCAGCACCCATCAGCTCCACTCTCTGGCTGAGGAGACGTGATAAGCAGGATCCCAGAAGATGTCTCCAAGCCGGAGGCTCAGGGAAGGGCCAGCCAATCCTGTGCTGGGGTCAGGAACACAGAGCCAAGGCCATGCAGGCAGGCAGACCTGGCATCCAAGTCTGGCTCACCACTGACCTGCTGTGTGACCTTGGCCAAGTTATGAACATCTCTGAGCCTGGTTCCTTTATCTGTAAACTGAGGGTAACGTTGACTTCTACATCCTAGGGACATGGCGAGGATGACAGGAGACAATGTAGGGAAAGGGCCAGTACTTAGTAAATATCAGGAAATCTTATTTATTCCCCTCCCACCATCAAGCCGATCCCCTCTCTCAATCCTGAAATGTGAGATGTCAGAAGAACAATTACATCCCTCAAAAGGAAGGAAATTCTGACATGTGCTGTAACAGGGTCTGGAGGACATGATGCCCAGTGTTCCAATAAGTCAGACACAAGAGTAGAAAAGAGGTAAGTGGGGACAGTGAGACAAGGCCCCCAGAGTGGTCACTCCACCCGGACTGAATCAGGAGGGCAGTCTGTGGGAGGAGGAAGGCCGGCCAGCTCTGACGGGTCTGGAATTTCAGTTTGGAAAGATGAAGAAGTTCTGGAGGTGTCACCATGGTGATGGCTGGCACGCTAATGTAAATAAATATACTGGACGCACAGATTCAGTGTGAATTTTACGTGTTTTATACATAATAAAAGATTAAGATGTCATTTGAGGACTTTTCGTGATGCCCACGCTCATGCCTGTGTCCACCCTTGGAGAGTCCAGGGCTGAGGCCGGGCAGAGGTGGCGAGGGCTAACGGCACTATTGGGGCAGGGGCTGGGGCGGCTGGAGATCCAGAGCTGCCTTGAGGGCTTCGTGAGGAGGTGGCCCTGGACCAAGGGGGCACCAGCCAAGGCGTGCCCGGGTCCAAGGCAGCCACCTGCACCTGCGCCTGCGCCCACCAGGAACACAGAGAGCAGCCCCGCTCGGACCCACACAGGTGCATTTATACCAAATCCAAGGACAAGCAGGTGTGGTCCTTAGAAGGAGGTCTGAGAGGCCACTTATGGGTGAACAGTTGGGGAACAGAGTGGGGAGGGGCACCAGGTAGCCTCTGTGCTACCGGAAATGCTCTACAACTTGACCTGGATGAGGGTTTCAGAGACACACCTGTAACCGTTCATCAAGCTTCGACCTGATTTACAACCTGAAATCATACCTCAGTTAACAAAATAAAATAGAAATAGCTAAAAACCCCTACTCCCCTTCTCTGAGGATGGCAGCGAGGTGACTCTGTGAGGCTGCATGTGGCAAGGTCAGGTGGCGGCTACGAACAGGGCTGGGGATCAGAAGGACCAGGGCTCACATCTGAAGCTCCTTCTGCCTAGACACGGGATTTCTTCCCTTTTTTAGTTTTGCTGTTGTTGTTGACCAGACTTTTTGAATTACAAAAATAATCTGTCCTTACTGTCACAAGTCACAGATGTATAAAGGTCTGCACCCTTCCCGTCACCCTCCACCCACTCTTAGGCTCCTTCTGCACCTTTCCTAACTAAAAGGCAGGCCAGGCGTGTAGGGCACACCTGTGTCGGGGCCGGAGGACGCGCAGCAGCTCATCGAGGCCCTGTCTCTAAATAAAATGTGAAACAGGGCTGGGGCGGGGCTCAGGGGTTAAGCGCCCCTGGGTTCAATCCCTGGTACCAAATATATACACATGGAAAAAGTGGGGGTCTTAGGGTCTCTCAGTACCCAGGGAGGTCTCGCATTTGAGCAAAGATCTGAAGAAAGCGACGTGGCACGCTATGGGGCGTCCCAGGTGAAAGGGACAGTCGAGGCCCAGGTCCTGGGGTGCTCCTGGCGCACTGAGCAGCGGGTAGGAGCGTGAGTCTGGATGTCGGGTGGGGCTGTTCTGGAGGACAATGGCTTACACAGCAAATAAACTGGGAGCCACCAGGCATCCTGGGACAGAGAAGTGCCCTGATCTGACCCTCTGGCTCGAACAAGATCACCCCAGCCGCTGGTGAGAAGAGGTGGCGGGGACAAGGACAGAAGCCCCCAGAACTGTTCAGCACCTAGTGCAATAAATATAGGTGGCGCTGGGTGCTGGGGTCAGCACCTGGGCCACGGAAGGGGAAGGGGCTCGTGCTAGGTCCACTGGGAGGTGAGACCAAGGGGACCTCCTGAACCCCCAGTGCTGCAGTCAAGAAACGGCAGCCAGGGGCACGGGGGAGAGTTCGGTCTGAACAACAGAAGGGGGAGCTGCCATCAGCCCTGGCAGGACAGGCGGAGGGAAGAGGAAGTATGGGCAGGGCTGGACAGACAGACGGAAGGCTGCGGTCTCTACCCGGCTGCAATCACAGAAGGAAGCGGCAGGCCCTACGGTCCCCGCAGAGAAAGAGGAACCCGGCTTGAGGTTCGCGGGGGTCGCTCTGGAAATCAACGCCAAATACAGAGGGGACAGTGGGCCCAGAGAGGAGGGCGGGCACTCTGCAGGCCTCACGGCCCACGGAGCCCAGGCCAATGCTCACAGGCCCCTTCCCAGACGGAGAACTGAGTTCAGGGGGAGCACCTCGTTTAGAGCCAGGAAGGCCAACTGGGCCCGGGAGGGGGCAGGGAGCCATGACCCAGCCTGGCCTAGGGTTCCCACCTGTCACCCCGAACATGGTCTATGGGCTCAGGGTCCCCACCCAGCCTGGGAGTCCCCAGGATCCCCAAAGGGTGACACAGAACTCTGGGTTTCTAGAGATGAGAGCATGACTCAACCCAGACGCCACGGATGTCTGCTTAGAGAAGCATCTGGTCTTTTTAAAGTGAGCTGAAATTCACATATCATAAAACTCACCTTTAAAACACACAACCCAACGGGCTTTAGTATGTTCACAGAGTCATGCACCCTCACCACCATCTAATCTCAGAACATCAAACTCAAAAAGTAAAACACAGAACAGACGACCCAGCAAATTCACCCTGAGATGTCCAAGAGCACTGAAAATAAGCACCCAGGGCTGGGGTTGTGGCTCAGCGGTAGAGCGCTCGCCTAGCACGGGCAGGACCGGGGTCCGATCCTCAGCACCACATAAAAATAAAAGCATTGTGTTGTGTCCATCTACACCTAAAAAATAAATAAATGTTTAAAAAAAAAAAAAAAGAAAAAGAAAATAAGCCCCCAGTCGAGTCGGGCTGGGGGTGTAGCTCAGTTGGTAGAGCACTCGCATGCACAAGGCCCTGGGTTCAATCCCCAGCACCACAATAATAATAATCATAATCATAATCATAAGCACCCAAATACTACCATGTGATGTCATAGCAGCCAAATGCCTACTTTGAACAGCCAAAAAGTAGAAGTACGCCAATATCCAGCAACTGATCAAAGAATGAACAAACTGGGATCTATCCACACAACGGGCAGTTAAGTCCACCAAAAAGAGCCAGGTACTGGTACATGCTACTACCATGTGGCTGGACCTTGAAAACGCTAGGCTAAGTGAAAAGAGCCACATAAGAGCCAGCCACAGTGGCGCATATCTATAATCCCAGCAGCTTGGGAGGCTGAGGCAGAAGGATCTCAAGTTTGAGGCCAGCCTCAGCAACTCAGCAAGGCCGTAAGAAACTTAGCAAGACCCTGTCTCTAAATAAAATATGAAAAAGGGCTGGGGATGTGGCTCAGGGGCTAAGCACCCTGAATTCAATCCCCGGTACCAATAAGAAGATGAAAATAAAATAAAAATGCTTCACTGTACCTTGTATGAGTTTCCAAAAACAAAAGGTAATGAGACATTCCTTGGCCACCACAATGGCCACCTCACTCACCTGCACTGCTGTGCCATGAGGGGCTGAGTCTGCTCCTGTGTTTACCGTCCAGCTCCTTCTCCACGAAGGTCACATGACACCATCGCATCCAGTACAAAGACAGTTTGTGGTTCAAATCAGAAAAGAGCGGGTGGGGAGGGAAATTGGGCCACTTCATCCCCAAGGAGCCTGGATGTGGCCAATTCAAAGGGCAGCCTCCCGGCAGTCAGGGCCGCGTTCGTGTTGAGAACTGGGCAGGGTCCACCTCTGTGCCAAACTCCTGACTCCCACAAGAAGTGGGTTTAAGAACTTCCCGGATTTCAACAGTGCCACTGTGCTGCCCGTATCTGCAAACCAGCCATGCAGCCTTCCAGGTACCCAGTGAAGCCCGTTAGACAGACACCGGGGACTCCTCACAGGCAGCCTGGGCTCAACCATGAGATCCAATGACCCCAGGTCACCCAGTCAGCCCAACAGGGTCAACACTCCTGTGCAGTGGGCACAGGAAGCAGAGGCGGGGCAGGAGAGGCCCAGGGGCAGGAGAGGCCCTGGGGCAGAATAGGCGCAGGGGCAGGAGAGGCCCAGGGGTAGGAGAGGCCCAGAGGTCGGGTCCTCTGATACCAGCCCAACACGGCCAGTCAGCTCAGGCATGGTCCTTCCAATGACATCAGCACTGTTCACTGGAGGTCGGTTGACTTTCTAGTATATCATCATGTTTTGATTCTGCTGGTTTTTGCAAGGTGGCAGGTGGGCCCCAGGCCCCTGTATGCTAGGCAAGCGCTCTGATGCTGAGCTCAGCCAGGTCCCTTCCTCCAAAAGCCCCAGACAGGCCAGCCCTCCGCCGTCCACAGGCCAGGCAGGACTCTCCAGGAGGCCTGCAGCACCACCAGTAAGGGACTGGCTATGCAGGTATTCTCCAGGCTTCAGAGGGCATTCAGCACGTTACTCTTTTGCCCCAGTCCCCTCGGGTATTACAGTTACACAAAAACTGTAAGTCTAAGGCATCTGCACTAGTCTTCTACATATTTAACTTATATTCCAATACAAATAATGTAAATCAATGAGTTAGGGTCCCCCCCTTTAAAAGGGGATCCACAAAAATACACACACACACACACACACACACACACACGCTGCATTTATATAAAATATCCAAACTGTGCAAACCTATAAAGACAGAAAGCAGACTGGTGGGCTGGGGGGAGCTTTTCTACCAAGAAGCTTTCTCCCTCTTCCACCTCCTCCTATGAGGTACCTGAGCCCAAGGTGAGACCCTAAGTTACAAGACGACCCCACCCTGGGTGAGCAGGGGACTGCCCTGGAACGTCCCAACACAGGATTCCCATGTCCTGGACTCCGTTCATACAACAGTACTAAGAGACACTACTTTGAATTATTACATTTGGAAAAACCATGAAAACAAGCAATGTCAGGAGTGGCAGGAAATGGGTTTCGCTTATACACCATGAAATGTCAAGAGAATATGCATGACAATGTCGATTCAGAGTGTCTGGCCCTGACTGGCTGGGGTCACAGCAGAATCAGGAGCATAAAAATCTAACACGGTGGTGCACGCCTGTAACCCCAGCAGCCCTGGAGGCTGAGGCAGGAGGCTCAAGAGTTCAAAGCAAGCCTCAGCCGCTTAGCAAGGCCCTATGCAACTCAGTGAGACCCTGTCTCTAAATAAAATATAAAAAAGGTCAGGGGATGTGGCTCAGTGATTAAGTGCCCCTGGGTTCAATCCCCGGTACCAAAAAAAAAAAAAGTGTTTTAAAAACAAACAAAAAAATCTCAGCACAGCCAGGTCCCTTCCTCCAAAAGCCCCAGACAGGCCAGGTCCACAGGCCAGGAAGGACTCTCCAGGAGGCCTGCAGCACCACCAGTAAGGGACTGGCTATGCAGGTATTCTCCAGGCTTCAGAGGGCATTCAGCACGTTACTCTTTTGCCCTTGCACAGGTCAGCCCAAGACTCTTGGGTAGACCTAACAAATCGCCCTCTCCTGGGGCCTAGTTCCTGTGTCACTTCACAGAGACAGGAAGAGGAAGCCCCTGCAGCTGGCTGCTGGCTGGGGGACAGTGGATATACAAACAGACCCCTTGCCACCCATTCACCAGCCCCCACCTGTAGGGGCTCCAAAGTCCATGAGCTCCTGCAGTAGACTCTGCCATGAGGAGGGAGCCCCACAAAGACAGGGATACCACCACCCTCAGGGTCTCCCAGGCCTGCCAATCAGAGTCCTGGGGCTCCGATGGAGGGCCACCCGGGGTGGGCGCAATACCAAGAAATACCAGAAAGGCTATTTTGGACAGGTGGATGCCTTCTGTTCCAATGTCTCTCTCCCTGAGAAGCCTGCTCTACTGACTAACCACCTCCAGGAAGCCTTCATCCTTCTCCCCCAAAGCCTATGGAGCCAAGGCTTGGGGCCAGAGGGAGCTGGACACCTGACCACATGCCCTCTGCACCCCGAGCATAGAGAAGCAGCCCCCAGCATATGTGTGCAAACCTCCAATGGCAGGGAGGGGGTCACTCCCCAAGACAACGGCCAAATGAAAAGAGCAGGTTCCACAGCCAAACCTAGTGTGACCTCATGTATATGCTAAAATCAAAAACCACACAAATTCATGCAGAGGTACAGGAAAAAAATACCAAGGGCTACTGGACAGACTGCTGACGGCATGTCCTCTGGGACATGAGAAGAGGGCAGAGAGAAGAGGGCAGAGAAGGAGTCTCACATTTTACTTTGTCTTCCTGAAGCTGCAACTTGAATCTTTTATAAAGACAATTATTCTACAGTTTTAAGATAATAATTCCACACACTGGAAAACTACTCAGCAATTAGAAAGTGGATGGAGAAACAAACAGGCAACAATGTGGACATACTAAGTGACACCAAACTGTACACTTTAAAATAGTTAATTTTGCCAGGTGTGGTGGTGCACGTCTGTAATCCCAGCTACTTGGGAGGCTGAAGCAGGAGGATCACCAAATTCAAGGCCAGCCTCAGTCTCAGCAATTTAAACCCTGACTCAAATTTTAAATTCTTTTAAAAAGTGAGGGGGAGGGGTGAGGGGTGGTGCCTGGTGTGTTGCTCAGTAATAGAGCACCCCTGGGTTCAACCCCCAATACCACCAAAAAAATAATATGTAAAATAAAACGGCTAATTTTATGTTAGGCAAATTTTACCCTGATTTAAAAAAAAAGATCAGGCAGACAGGGAAAAATTATTATGCCCATTTTGCAGATGAGAAAATTGGGTTCAGAGCAGGCAGTCAACTGCAAGACCAAGGCTTCACCAAACGTCTCAGGCCACGCTCAGAGTCTCATAGAGATCTGCTCCCGAGGGCTCCGCAACTCTAGGGCAAGCTCCAGGGAGGGTCCTTCTCTCTGGGGCTACTGTAATCCACTGCTTCCCAGCAGGCCTTGGAGTAACCAGGCAGAGCCACCTGTAGGGGCCTCCAAAGTGCATGAGCTCCTGCTGTAGACTCTGCCCTGAGGGTGGGGAGGGAGCCCCACGAAGACAGGGATACCACCACCCTCAGGGTCTCCCAGACCTGCCAATCAGAGTCCTGGGGCTCCAATGGAGGGCCACCCGGGATAGGGTCAATACCAACCTCTGGGGTCCTAGGATAAAGGGTGACGTCACCACAGGGTGGCCGTCAGGATATATCCATTATCTCTTTGGGACAGCAGGAGAGGAGTTACTTCCTTCACAAGGTTCTCCAGTTCCGGGAAAAGAAAAGGGGGAAGATAAGTTTCCCTCCATGTTTTCCAAACAGAATCTTCCAGAATGCTCAAGGGTCCTCCACTCTGGGACAAGGCAGCGGGACACACAGCCTTCAGGTGGACAGGGCCTGCGGCTCAGCAGGATGCAGAGGCTGGCAGGGTCCCAGGTTACCTGAGGACACCAACCCCTCTCTCCCAGCAGGGCCCCGGCCTTGCAGTCTCTTGGCCTCAAGGCCATTTCCAGGGGGACCCACGGCCCTCCTACAGCCCTCCCAGCAATGCAGCTCCCTCCTCCCTCCTCCCTCCTCCTGAAAGCCCAGTTCCCAGGAGTCCAGGGACTTCTGCAGTAACACACCCTGTTCCCGAAGTCCCAGGAGTCTGCAAAGGTGAGGGGGGACCTCCCTGCAGAGAGCTCGTGGGGCAGAGCGGGACAACCCAGGCCGCTCATGGATTTCCTACAACTGGTATAGGAACGGCTGCAGCTCAGCTCCGAGGGTGCCCAGCCTGGGCCGGGGCACTCTGACGACAGTCACAGGGCATCTGGGTTCACTGCACGCGCAGGTCCTGGAACTTCAGGTTATGGCCAGTCCACGTGCAAACTGTAGGCCCCTGTTCCAAACCTCCATGAGACATCACCCCCCAGGCCAACACAGGCACAGGCACAGGCAGCAGGGACACCAGCACACAGGGCAGCAGCAGGGTGTGACATAAGGTTCGCATGCGGGGAGCTCACCTCTGTGAGGGGCTGAGTCTAATTCACCCCTGGGTCCCCTGCACCTCATACTGAACCCAGGGTCAGGGACCCCAAATCTAGATGCCAACAGGTCCCCTTCCCCCACATGGCACCACACCAGGAGTCCTTGTCCCTCGGGTATCACAGGTCTCTCCTCTGCTGAGAAAACATTCCTCATGCCAATAACGGCAGCACCTAGGGCTGGGGATGTCGCTCAGTAGTAGAGCTCTTGCCAAGCATGCGTGCGTCAGGCCCGGAGTTCAACTCCCAGTACCACCCAATACTACCATTAACAACAGCACCCACTGTCACGCCTAACGTCTAATGAGCACACCCTGCGCCACCGTAACCCAGGCCTCTCTGCGCACTACCTCCTTTCACCCTTGCCACATTCCTCTAAGGGAATTCTCATCAGGCACAGAGAGGTTGTTTGCCACCCGGGGCCACACAGCTAGTGAGGGAAGGTGAAGGAAGGACTCCAGACCCTGGTGGTCAGCCAATGCTCTTAGGTCACTACAGGTCTCTCAGGGGTAGAAGATGGTGAGGGGATGCAGGGAGGGGCTGGTGGGCCAAGGAGGGGCTGGTGGGCCCAGCTGTCACAAGTTCCGAGTGCTTCCTTGGACTACATCCCCACAGCCTCAGGCCTAGGGAGGGAAACAGCCCTTTCCCGGGCTGTCTGTAGCTCCCAGGCCCACGCCTGTGCCGTGTGCCAAGTGCCAGCTTGAGGAGGCCTAGAAAACCAGTCTGAAGCCCCCTGGCCTGGACCGGGAGAGACAGGAGAGGCACAGGAGAGGCACAGCTGCCCGCTGGGAGCTCAGAGGCAATGATTTGGGGCTATTCTTAGCGCACCACTGGCTCCCCTCCCAGAGGCCCAGCAGGCGGCAGGCCCAAGCTTCCCCACGCCCGGCCTGCCATTTCCTGACCCTATGTGGAGGTCCCCCTGGGCCAAGGAGGGGCTGGTGGGCCCAGAGAGAGGACAAAGCACACCAGCTTTCAAATGAGAAGTCCACACAGCTGCCAGCCCGCCCCAGGCCTGGGCCAAGTCCCCTGGGCCATGCATCTGGCTACCAAGGAAGCCCAGGGGAGATTGCATTCCACACCCCACCGCGTGATGACTGGGCACCGCGGGCTTTCCACCCTCCAACATCCCCCCACCCCTGGGGGGTTACTGGTCCCGTGTAAAGACAGGCAACTAAGGCCTTCAGTGACTTGACGAAGGTCACACACGGAGTTAATCTCACACCCAGCAAGCGCCCAGGGTGGACAAAGACACTCAGCTGCCAGGTTAGACCGAGGAGACAGTCTAGAGGTTAGACCAGCCAGGGGTAGGGGTCTGTCCTCCCCCAGGGTTGGGGGAGGAGCCCATGCGAGGCGGGGGCAGGCAGTGGCCCTCATCACTGACCTGCAGGCTTGGTTTCAGGAGGAGAACCCCACAGTCAGGTTCCTCCTTATCCTGGGGGAGCAAAGAACCGTTGAAGCAGCTCACCCAGGCCAGGCAGCCACACTCAGGAAGCTCCCAGAGGCCCAGGGAAGACGGGAACCAAAGGCTCAAGGAGGCGGGCGCAGTGGTACATCCTGGAATCCTAGCAACTCCGGAGGCTGAAGCAGGAGGACCTCAAGTTCAAAGCCAGCCTCACAACTTAGCAAGACCCTACGTAATTTAGTGAGACCCTGTCTCCAAATAGAACATAAAGAGGGCTGGGGATGTGGCTCCAGAGTTGAGTGCCCCTGGGTCCAATACCTAGTACAAAAAAATAAATAAATAACGGTTCAGGGCTGGGGTGTGGCTCAGTGGTAGAGTGCTTGCCTAGCCCGCGTGAGGCACTGGGTTCGAGCCTCAGCACCACATAGAAATAAATAAAGGTCTATCAACAACTAAAAACAAATAAATAAAATAAAGGCATTCTGTCCATCTGCAACTAAAAATATTTTTTTAATAAATAAATAAAAGTTCAAGGAGGTGCTGCAGGTGCCCCTGGCACAGACCCTGCCTTTAGGGAGTGGGAGGTCAACTGTGGATCACAGTAAAATAGGAAACGGAGCTTTTAGGGTCCTAAACCCCAAGTGGGAACTTAGAAAGGAAACCACACCACAGAGCGCCGCTGACCTTGGTCTGCGCTGTCAAGTGCCACCCCTGAAGGCCCACAGCTGACTCTACATCAGCCAAGGTACTCAAGCCCCGTGTATGTGCTCCTGGGTCCTGTATCTGCAAATGTCAGCTCACATCCACGTGGTCTGCTAGGCCCACCTACTTATCTGCTTCCCGTACAGGTAGGTTCAAATCCCGGCAAAGATGGACATGCAGCATCTGTGTCCCTGGGTCGCTTGCTCATCCCACAGTTGTCCTGGCCTGTTCTCCTGTATGCGTGTCCACTTCCTGTTTCTGAACCTGGGCATGCATACACGTCCCATGCCCACACAGGCGTCCCCAACTATGCCTGGGAGACCCAGGTCTGCGTATGCCACCTGTTGGAGGTGGGTGGGTATGTTCACTAAGTTACCACAGTGCTGGCCAAAGGCGTAGGGTGAGCTCAGCAATCCCCGTTCCCAGAACAGCACCCAAGGCTGGGCACACACACTACCACCTCGGCAGTGTTCCAGAAAAGTAGATACCTGCCAGGGATGATGAGGGGGTGCAGAACCCTAGAGACAGCAGAACCTCACAAGGGGGAGGGCAGAGTTGTCCCAGCACCCCCCCCCAGCCATGCCAACACCAGGGAAGGAGATCACCACAGACACACCGTGACCTCCCAGGGCCTGTCTGCACTCACCGGAAACCCAGTCTGGCCCAGAGCCTCCCAGCCTCCCAATCTCCCCAGCCCCCAGCAAAGGAGGCTTTTCAGAAAGGAAGTGAGGGCTTCCTTCCATGTACCTCTGAACCTCTCCCAGGGCTGGCTCTAACCCCAAACCTCAGGAGCCCCAGGGCAGCTGAGACCTGTGCCCAGCCTGACCAGAGAAACCAAATGAGTTTCTAGACCCCAAAACAAAATCTGGGAATGAGGGTGGGGCATACACAGACAGAAGGATCTCCCGGACCCTCCCACTGCTCCCTGTCCAGGCAAGAGTCCTGATCACCAGTAGGTAATAAGGAGGGGAGTCTGTCCCGGGAACTCCAAAGCACATCTGCATTGGCTGCATGAGAAGAGCCATCACCCTAGTGACCCTGTAGCCTGAAATCACTCCCGTAGCTATTACCAGTGTGGGGCTTCTGGGCATTTCCACTGTTACTGGTCCAGGACAGGTATCGGAACTGTGTCAGAGAACCTTCTGTGTACTGTGACTAGATTACCCAGACCCTCCCACCACCCACAGCCTCCCCAGCATAGCCCAGAGCCTGGCACCTAACAGGTGCTGGGTCATGGGGTTCCGGTTGTTCTGCAGAGAGCCCAGGAGATGGTGCCTGGACCTCAGGTTGGGAGAGCAGAGATGTCCAGAAGCTTCCCGAGGCCAGGAGGCATTTCCTTTATCTCTGACTCCCCCAAGACAACCATGCTGGCCACTGAAGGGGCACCAACCATGGTGGCCACTTTAAGAAGCCCATCCACCGGGCTCCTTCTGAAAGGTCACTGCCACTTCAGGAAAAGTCTCTGAAGTTGAAAATGGACCCTCCTAGGAGACTCAGGCCCACAGAGGAAGCGGGCCAGATGGAGCCAAGAATCAAAGCCTGTGCTCACAGCGGCCTGCGGACTCTTCCCCTGTGTGTGGACCTCAAAGCCCCTAAAGATGAGTCGGGGACCCCATCTCGGGGTGTGAGGGGCTTCTGTCCCTTCAACATCTCAGGTCGCTCAGCTCGCAGGCCCAGCAATGAAAAGCGGAGATGTCGCCAGCCTACTGCGACTCCAATCCGAGGGAAATCTCAGGACTAAGGGACTGGCCCAGTGACCAGACGTACAAAACGACCGGTCACCACCAGCCCCCGTCGGCCTGGGAGGCATCAATCCGCGGGGCGGGGTGGGGGCCCAGGACCCTCCTCTCCTGCATGGGGGGTCGGAGCAGCCCCGGGCTGGGCTGGGGCACGGGGGACCCGGGGCCGCCCTCCCGTCGCCACCCCCGGCCAGCTGCGTCGCTACCTGCCAGCCCGCGGCTCCAGGGGGCATCCGCGCTCCTGCGGCCGGCTCGCTGCGCCCGG
>NW_025999862.1:2705104-2771807 GCF_001458135.2 Marmota marmota marmota
CTTCCCTGGCCCGCTTCCTCCCTCCGCCCGCCCACCCTCGGCGGGAGGAAAAGTTTGGGGCGGGGGAGTCGGCCCGGGAAGCCAGTTCCTCTTCCCTCCTGTTTAGCTCGATTCCTTCTGGAAGATACGCAACCCCGACCTACAGCCTCCCTGGCTCTGGGAGAAAAGCAAATGCTATGGGCGCCACACCCCCTCGAAAACCACAGCTCCCCGGCAGACCGGCGGACCCGGGCTTCTGTCGCCCCTCTCTGCTTTTTAAAGGCTGGCCGAGCCTCGGCGGAACCGAGACGAACATCTGGGCTATGCTGTGCGACCTGAGCTGGGTGCTTGCCTTCTCTGTGCTTCAGCCTCTCTAGGTTTCTAAGGATGAACACATAAAGAGCACACCTTCGGCCCAATCGTGGTTTTCTCCTAAGCACTGGACTCCCGAGGAAAGACGCCCCCCAACCCCTAGAGGAGAAAGAGAAGCAGGAATTTGGGGAGGGAAGGAACCCTCCACCCCCACTCGGTGGCTCCAAACGCTGAGGTGCCCAGGACCCCGGCTCCACCTGCCGCGCCGCTGGGCCCACCTGCATGACCCCTGGACCCAGGCTGGCGCTAAGCTCTCCAGCCTCCGCGGGCACCCACGTGCGTTCTCTCTCACCACGGCTTCCTCTCCGGGAGTCTGGGCTTTGTTGTATTTGTTGAGTCACTTCCTCCCAATCTCTCCTGCACTCTGGGGAAATCCTCCTTCCTCACCTGTCACTACCTGTCTTACCCCAATCAGAGCCCAAGACGAAGATAGTGCAAGCCCTGGAGTTCAGGGGTGGGGGACACACAGCCTTGGGTCTTACCAGACTTCTAGCACCTAGGGCTCAGTGCTTCCCTGGCCCACATAAAGAGCTAAATATTTTATTATCCCTGTCTTTTGTTTTTGTATTTTTATTTTTGGTACCAGGGATTGAACCCAGGGGCACTTAACCACTGAGCCACATCCCCAGCCCTTTTTTATATTTTATTAGAACAGGGTCTCACTCAGTTTTAGGGCCTAGCCAAGTTGCTGAAGCTGGCTTTGAACTCATGATCCTCCTGCCTCAGCCTCCCAAGCTGCTGGGATTACAGGTGTGTGCCACCATGCATGGCTATTATCCTTGTTTTTGTTTTTATTTTTTTATATATATATTTTTTGGTTGTTGATGGACCTTGATTTTATTTATTTGTAGGTGGTGCTGAGAATCGAACCCAGTGCCTCACACATGCTAGGCAAGCACTCTACCACTGAGCCACAACCCCAGCCCTTATCCCTGTTTTAATGGATGAGGGAATGGACCTGAGAAGATCTGACCTCAGCTCAGGCCTTCTCCAGCATGAGAGGTGGCCGAGGGGCAGAGAAAGCGCAATGACTGGCCTTGAGAAGCAGACCTGACCTTCACGGTCCAACAGAGCTGGGCTCAAGTTGGCTCACAGTTCATCGACTGTCTGGTCTGGGGAAAGTAAACAAACTCTCTGACCTCCAAGTTCTTCACCCACGAGATGGCTCCATCCTCCTTCAGAGAGGTGTTTGAGGAGCTGGTGAGCTGCGCACCTGCTGTCCAGGTGCAGTATGTAGTGCGGGCTAGCGCTCCATCTTTGGACACAGTTCCCTTCCTTCCTTTTGGAAAGAAGTTCCATATCCCATCTCAGATGCCCCAACTGATGCCCCTGCCATCTTGTGGATGCATTCCAGGATAATGTGCCCCTCATGGCCAGGACTAAGATAGGAGCATTCGTACACACAAACACACACATTCACACACACACACACACACACACACACACACTCTCTCATACAACATATATACATATACACACAAACAGCACACACATGCACATACACAAATGTGCATAGGCAAACAGGTACCCCAGTCCAGTAGATGTTGGGGGGGCCTGTGGCTGTTTGTCTCTCTAGACTGAGCTCCTGTAGGATAAAAGCACATCTGACCTGTCCTTTGGTCCCCTGGGCGTGACTGGCACATTTTCATTCATTCGTTTGTATTCAGCATGCACACAATAGACCTTCTTGTTTCACCCAGCAGAAAGGTGGAGGGCAGAGATCTCCTCAGGAAAACCAGCAACCTCAGGCCTTCTGGTTCCAACAGAAGCCTCAGGGCTCAGCTTTTAGGACCGGGAGCAGGGACAGGTCACAGATTGCATCCAAACCACACTGCCCAGCCTTCCCAGCACCTCAACCCCCAGGTCCCCAGAGTCTGCCAAGTCACTACTCAGAGCAGAAAGTTCCGCAGCCCTGGCTGTGGGGCTGGAGCAGAGTGGGGCAGAAGGGCAAGAAAGCCTTGGGGACCAGATTCCCACCCGGGCCTGAATATCGGGGAGAGAAGCACACAGAGCTGCCCGGGACGGGAGAGTCCTAGGAACTGGGGCAGGTTGTTGAGATAATATGAACTCTGTCCTTTCTCCTGGTACCAGGCCAAAGGGGAGATAAGTCAAGCCAACTGGAGCCTCTCAAACTGTAGCCACCACCCCTGAGAAGAGCTCAGAACAAAGCCCCAAATCCCAAGAAAGGGCTGGGGGTTCCAGAACAGGACACAGAAAGCAGAGGGCTCAGGACCCACTCACCTGACCAGCCCCCCCAGCCCCCAAGCACAGCACTGAGACCTCCCTTACCACCTACAGAAGGCCGCGGACCATGGGTAGCTCTGTGCAGTGCTGTGCTGTGTTGAACACGCCTGTGCTTGGGCTCATGTGCAGACTCGGTGCAGGGATGTGAATAGGGACTGCACGTTTGTGCAAGGATTCAGTGAGAGTGGTGTGGATATGGAGCGGGCATGTGTGTGTGTGTGTGTGTGTGTGTGTGTGTGTAGCACACACAAAGCAGCCCACAGTCCAAACCCAGTCCAACTGCGGCTGCCAAGAATGAGGTGATAGGGCACCTCATCACCACAGTGACAGAGCACTGCCCGGCATGCACCAGGCCTGGGCTCCAGCAAGGGGGAAAGATGGGCGATTCTAATCCTCCGGCTTCCAGGAGTCCCCTCAGCCCAAGCAAGGTGCTGGTGCTCTTGGGGAGAGCTCTCCAGTTTGGTCCTTTGGCAGAAACACGAGCGTGGAACTGCAGATCCCCTCGTGGGAACTCTCAAGCTGAGAGCTGTCTCCTGACCGGTGCAGACGATGCGCAGGAAGACAGGAGCTGGGCTCCAACCAGCAGAGATGGGACCTGGGAAAGACCAGGGACAGGCCCTCCGCTCTGCTCAGCCCCTGCTCCTCGCCACGCCTGCCAAAGCTGGGGGACACGGGGTCAGAGCTGGCCGCACCTTGCTCCCTGAGACACAGTACTGCCAAGGACCGAGACCACATGGGCCCTCCAGGTGGGCACCTTTTTATTTATTTACTTATTTGTTTTCTGATACTAAGATTGATCCCAGGGGAACTCAACCACGAGCCACATCCCCAGTCCTTTAAAAAAAAAAAAAAAAATATATATATATATATATATATATATATATACACACATACACACACATATGTGTGTGTTAGTTGTAGTTGAACACAATACCTTTATTTTATTTATTTTATTTTTATGGGGTGCTGAGGATCGAACCCAGGACCTCGCACGTGCTAGGCAAACGCTCTACCGCTGAGCCACAACCTCAGCCCTCTCCCCCATTTTCAACTGGAAAAATTTGCCTTTAATTTTCACACCCTCCCCCATGCTGGGGATGGAACCCAAGGCCTCATGCATACTAGGTATGTGCTCTACCACTAAGCTACACCCCAAGCCCTTACCTATAATCTTTAACTCATTTTGCTTTACAGACTTGAGCCCGGCTCAAGCTCTACTTCAAGCAAACTAAGAACTGAGTCAGTGTTTCTCTTCTGGATCTTGATCCCCAAAGTAAGGCAAGAAGAATGAAGTTTCCCAAGCAAGGGATGAGTGCTAATGGGCAGCGATGCTTTAGTGGAACTTGCTGGAGATGATCGGCCTCCTTCTGAAGTTGGGCCAAATCTGACCATTCCTGAGATGGAACTTGAGAGGTGGGTTCAGTCACTCTACATGGATCCATGGGAGATGGTCATAGCCCCACCAAGGCACTGAGCTCTGTGTCCTCTTTTAAAGAAGGATGTTAGAACTGAGGGGACCGAGCTGGTACCAAGCAGGCAGCTGGTGAGCCCACGGGAGCTTGGCACCTGACAGTTCCCTCTGGTTGCAGAAAACTGAAGCCAGGCGTAGGCGGTGGCCCGGCGGCTTCAAGGAACCTCAAGTCCTAAGGGTGCTTCATCAGCTCAAGCCCTCGCGTCCACCTTCTCACACGGAAGAAACACGGTACGTGGTACGTTTTCCGTAAAAAGAAAACACGGTACGTGCGTCTGGTCTTTGGTTTGAGCCTGCATATCTTAAACCNGCTACACACACACACACACACACACACACACACACATGCCCGCTCCATATCCACACCACTCTCACTGAATCCTTGCACAAACGTGCAGTCCCTATTCACATCCCTGCACCGAGTCTGCACATGAGCCCAAGCACAGGCGTGTTCAACACAGCACAGCACTGCACAGAGCTACCCATGGTCCGCGGCCTTCTGTAGGTGGTAAGGGAGGTCTCAGTGCTGTGCTTGGGGGCTGGGGGGGCTGGTCAGGTGAGTGGGTCCTGAGCCCTCTGCTTTCTGTGTCCTGTTCTGGAACCCCCAGCCCTTTCTTGGGATTTGGGGCTTTGTTCTGAGCTCTTCTCAGGGGTGGTGGCTACAGTTTGAGAGGCTCCAGTTGGCTTGACTTATCTCCCCTTTGGCCTGGTACCAGGAGAAAGGACAGAGTTCATATTATCTCAACAACCTGCCCCAGTTCCTAGGACTCTCCCGTCCCGGGCAGCTCTGTGTGCTTCTCTCCCCGATATTCAGGCCCGGGTGGGAATCTGGTCCCCAAGGCTTTCTTGCCCTTCTGCCCCACTCTGCTCCAGCCCCACAGCCAGGGCTGCGGAACTTTCTGCTCTGAGTAGTGACTTGGCAGACTCTGGGGACCTGGGGGTTGAGGTGCTGGGAAGGCTGGGCAGTGTGGTTTGGATGCAATCTGTGACCTGTCCCTGCTCCCGGTCCTAAAAGCTGAGCCCTGAGGCTTCTGTTGGAACCAGAAGGCCTGAGGTTGCTGGTTTTCCTGAGGAGATCTCTGCCCTCCACCTTTCTGCTGGGTGAAACAAGAAGGTCTATTGTGTGCATGCTGAATACAAACGAATGAATGAAAATGTGCCAGTCACGCCCAGGGGACCAAAGGACAGGTCAGATGTGCTTTTATCCTACAGGAGCTCAGTCTAGAGAGACAAACAGCCACAGGCCCCCCCAACATCTACTGGACTGGGGTACCTGTTTGCCTATGCACATTTGTGTATGTGCATGTGTGTGCTGTTTGTGTGTATATGTATATATGTTGTATGAGAGAGTGTGTGTGTGTGTGTGTGTGTGTGTGTGTGCTGCTGGGGATGGAACCCAGGGCCCGGTGCATGCCAGGCAAGCACTCTACCAACTGAGCTATTTCCCCAGCCCCATCAGCCCTTTTTAATTTTTATTTTGAGACAGAGTTTCACTAAGTTGCTTAAGGCTTCACTAAATTACTGAGGCTGGACTTGAACTTGTGATCCTCTTGCCTCAGCCTCCAGAGTTGCTGGGATCACAGGCGTGGTCCACCAGGCTTGACTCTATTTTTAAATAATAAAAAATTAAATCATATTTATATTCATAGGCTCATGAAGTTATATTCCGGATCAACCTCTGGAAGGTTCCCAAGAGGACTTATCCCTAGAAGGAGAATCTGGGCCTGGGAACAAGAAGGTGACTTCCCTTCTACTATCCTTTTGTACAGATGGAATTTTTTATCTCATGCGTTTATGATATATTCTAATTATTAAGCCATTTTTAATTTAGATTTGGAGCACTTTTGTGTATGCAGTAATGTGGAGAATAGCATAATCAATTCTGTGAACCCATCGTCCAGATATGTCGCTGTCAAGATTTGCCCCTGGGAGTCCCCTGCCCTTTCCTTCATTGGTTGTCTTCTAAAGCAACCAGATCTCACGGCATGTCACCCCTTCCTGTGTCAGAATGCGGGACCTGATGAACGCAGTGCACAGAAACAAAGCCTCAGAGGCCAGCCAGTGTACCCTGCCCCACCTGGAGGAATCCCTGGACTAAGTCCCCGAAGGCTAGTGGTCACCTGCCTCTGCTTGACTGTTCCCAGTGACAAAAAATTCATTACCCAGCCCAGTCTCTTTCTTTGTCCTCAGGACTGAGAGCTAGTCTTCTCAGAGGGGACCGATACTATCCTACCTTCCTCTGTAGGCACCCAGCAGAGACAAGGGCTACTGGAGGTCACAGGGAATGGCCCAGTTCACCTCTGTTCATCTTGAGAACAAACAGGCTGTGCCCTATGCCTCACGCAGGAGGATCACAAGTTCAAGGTCAGCCTCAGCAACTTAAAGAGATGCTGTCTTGAAAATTAATGGGGCTGGGAATGTAATTTAAAGGGTCACCAAAGCTCTGCTAGAAGTCCCCTCCAGGCACCCCCAGGCCAACAGAGATGAGCATTCACTGTCCTGCAGTTAGGAGTAAACCTTGAGCCAGGACAGGGCAGTTGTTCCGCGCCTGCCTGTGTGCATGTGAGTCACACCTGAGCCCTGGGTGGGCCTGAGTAGCAAGTGTCTGATGTTCAGCTCCGAGGCGTCTTCTGGCTGCACCAGGATAACAGACCCTTAGCCGTCTGTCCCAGGCTAAAATATTCCCAATACACCGGCAGGGGCCTGGGCGATGCCAACTCCTCTTAACTAAAGGATGTCTGGCCGAGGTTCAGCAGGAGCACACACAGCCGGCCAACCCCAGGGGGCTCTCCAGGGCTGGAGGCAGTGATTCAAAGCTCACCTTCAAGGTGGGCTCTGCAGTCAGGTAGCCAGGTCTGAATGCCAGCTCTGACCCTCCCTACCACGTGCCCTGTGGCAAGTGAGTCTCCCTGAGCCCTTTTTAATTTTTATTTTTATAAATATTTATTTTTTAGTTGTAGGTGGACATAATATCTTTATTTCATTTTTATGTGGTGCTGAGGTTTGAATCCAGTGCCTCACGTATGCTAGGCAAGCGCTCCACCACTGAGGCACAACCCCAGCCCCTTATTTTTTATTTTGACACAGGTCTCACTAAGTTGCTGAGGCTGGCTTTGAACTTGTGGTCCTCGGGCCTCAGCCTCTCCAGCTGCTGGGTGTGCACCAGGTGTGCGCTGAGTGTGGCAGATACGCCCCACCAAGCCCTGAGCCCGTTTCCTCATCCTCTAGAGGGTGGTGCCCAGTCCTGCCTCACTGGGTGTAAACCACAGCAGAGTGAGCTCTCAGGGTCTCTCCCTCGCCCCTGGCTGCCTCCTTCCCTGGCTCTCCTCACACCAGTCCACTGTGCTCTGTCTCTATATGATGTCCACGAGAAAGCGTGGGCAGGGCTGCTCTCGGAGCCAGGCAGGGGAGGGTCTCTAAAGAAACACAGCTTCCTTCCAAGCCATCCTGATGCCCATCCCTGCCCTCTTCTGGGGCCAGGCAACCCCTCTCACCAAGAGGGAAATAGGGGCAGACCTGATAGCGCTGTGACCAGATAGGGTCCCTGACCAGGCTTCTAGAGACCCGAATCCAAACCTAATTCCTGTCTCCCCATGCCTGTACCAGGCAAGTCCAGGGACCTCCCTGGGCCTCAGTCTCCTCATCTGTCATCTACCTTGCACATAAACACAAGATACTCTTTTCAAAACCTATCTGCAGCAGGTGGGTAGACAAACTGTCCACCTGATGGAAGGTGACAAACTTCAGACAACATGGAGACACTGTTGGAAGGAGTGCCTTAGGTCAGGGCCTCGGGGCTCTTGTGAGGATTTAAGCTAACTCCCCACCTGTTATGGTTGGATGGGGAATGTCCCCTGGGGCTCTGGGTGCAGCAGTGTCCACGAGTTGGGCTTTGGGAAGTGATTGGATCTTGGATCTCGAGGGCTCTGATTTCTTTGATGGATTAATCCAGCGATGGAGTCATGATGGAATGGACTCATGGGAGTTGGAGGAAACTGTAGGAGGAGGAGCCTTACTGGGGGGTAGGTCACTGGGGCAAGCCAGTGTCCCACCACTAGCCTGCTGCCTGACATATCTTGGCTCTGTTCCACCGTGACCTTCTGCCATGATGCTCTGCCTCACCACAGCCCAGAGCAACGGAGCCAGCCGACCATGGACTGAAACCAGGAGCCAAAACGAATCTTTGCTCCTTTAAATTGACTTTGTCGGGTATTTTGTTAGCAACCAAAAGCTGACTAATAACACCACTTCACTCCACAGTCCCCCCACTGGGCTCCTAGCCTTTCCTGGGTGCTTCCCAAGTGCTGGGTACCATGTTGGACTTCATAGTCACCATCTCATTCCTCCCCAAACCCCAAGGCATTTTCCATTACTAATCTCAATTTATAAACGAAGAAACTGAGGCCCAGAACACTTGAGGAATCTGCCCAACCGTCCCCAAGCCCAGAGCCCTTAGGTCCCGCCACCAGCCTGCTGACGGACTTGCATCGCCCTCTGGCCGCAGCTCATCCCCTTGGAGGCAGCCTGCTTTCTGCAGAATCCTGCAGCGGGGAGGGGAGTTAGGACAGCCTACATCCTTCTTCTCACATGAATTTGACACCCACTTCCCAGTCACTTCACACACACACACACACACACACTGGGACCACCAGAACACACATACCTCCTCCCAGGGGTTTGCCTCTCAAATATTTGAGAAATGCCATCTCCTGATGGGCCCAGACCTGCAGCTCAACACCCGGGGGCTCTCCAGGACGGGTGGGAACCTGCAGGACCAAAAGAGCCGCAATGGTCCTTCTACCCCCAGGTGCCCCTGAGGGGGGGTCTCTTCCATGGGGGTCAGCAGAAGAATGAAGCGCTTCTTTGTCTCACGACCCAGCCACTCTGATACCGCCCAGAAGCTTGTCCGGCTCTGACTTCACACCTAGTGGCACTTTACACTGAGAGACCCCCCTCCCCTCCCAGCCTGCCCCCTGTCACTCTGCACTCCACATCTTTGAAGAGGGGGAAGGAGGCAGTGAAATGGCTGGACTGCTTGCTGCTGTGTGGGGAGGGGAGGCCGCCAGGGCGGGGGTGGGCAGCCAGAGCCAGGCGGGAAGGAAGGGGGGCAGGAAAGCCCCACGGGTCTGGCTGGGAGATGGAGCCCTGGGTGTCTTCTCTCAAATTCCTGTCTTTTCTCTTCAAATTAGTCCAGGTTCTCTCACTTCCTCTTACAAGGTCTCCACCACCATCCCCCAGGGGTAAAAATCCACTATTAAATAATTAATGTAAAATAATAATAATTCGTGTATGATGGGTATGAAGTTTCAGTTTGGGGACTGAAAAAGTTCTGGAAACTGATGGTGGTGACGGTTGCCCAATCTGAATGTACTTAAAGCCACTGTAGCATTGAACCATTAAAAGTGGTTCAAGTGGTAAATTTTATGTTCTGTATGTTTTACCACAATTTAAAAAAAAAAAAAAAAAGCCCCGGAATGAGAAACAAAACAAGACAAAACCAAAAAGACCTCCCCAAGAAGAAGAGTCCCCAGGGGTCCTGAAGTCAGGCCTGATTCTGGAAGATCAGTGTGCTGAGATGGGGACCCCACACGGCGTGCGCAGGGGAGCCTGGAACTGAGACAGCCCGGGGAAAGGGGCATGGCCAAAGGGAAGTCAAGAGACCCCCAGCCTCAGCTCCAGGGTGCCACCAGGGCAGAGCTGGCTGGCCCCAGGACACACAGAAAGGAGGTCACAGAGCTGGGCTGAAGCCTGAGTTGATCCAGCTCTGAGCCACCCTGGGGGGAAAGGAAGGCTGTAGGGCTCCTCCTTCCGCACCTCAAGCCTCGGAGGTCCCCTGAAGTCCTTCATTGCACCTTTGCAGCCTGGCCATCAAGCCTTCCCCACTCCCCAGACTGCAGCATGATATCATGGAGGGGGTCAAGCTTCAGAGTCAGACAGGCTTGTGTGTGTCCTGGCTGCACCTCGTAAGTATGTTCCTCAGACTCAGGCCCCTCCTCTGTAAGATGGGTACAAGGAGGTGGAATTGTGCGTTATCTTCAGGATTGCAGCAAATGGCATAATACCTATGGAGGACCTGCCACATAGTAGGTGCTTAATAAATACTCTCTCTCTTCCCTCCCTCGGACCCAGGACCTTCTGCCTAAAATAGAGTCAGCAGTGTCCCCCTCAGCCATTCCCAGGTAACTGAGTTAAATTCATTCCTTCTCTGAGCCTCAGTTTCCCCACCTATAAAATGAAAGAGTAGAACGAGAGGCTCCTCCACTGGCACTTATAATCTATTAAAACTCAATGCATACTTTGTAGGGCCTGATTGGCATAAGAATGCCTCCCATGGCTTTGTTCAGAGCAGACAGAAACTTGGAAGCAGATGTTCATCTAGAAAAGAATGGAAGCTGGGCATGGTGGCGCACGCCTGTAATCTTAGCGCTCAGAGGCTGAGGCAGGAAGATTGTGAGTTCAAAGCCAGCCTCAGCAACTCAGTGAGACCCTGTCTCTAAATAAAATACAAAAAAGGGCTGGGGATGTGACTCAGTGGTTAAGCGCCCCTGAGTTCAAGCCCCAGTATCAAAAAGATAAAAAGATAAAAGAGAGACAGACAAAGGGAAAAGAATGGATAAATAAATTGTGATGGTGTCTTATCATGGAACACTACCTAGCAATTATAATGAATGAACTGCCAATATCAGCAAAACATCATCGGTCAAAGTCACAGAATTAATGATGAGTGAAAGAAGCCAGATTCAAGGGTCATATAAGATTCAGCTGTGGACAGTAGCCCACGCCTGTCACTGGGAAGCGTCTTGGGAGGCAGAGGCAGGAGGATCACAAGTTCAAGGCCAGCCTCAGCAATTTAGAGAAACTCTCCAATTAAAATAAAAGAGCTGGATGTCGCTCAGTGTAGAGGGTCCCTGGGTTCAATCCCCAGCACACCCGCCCCCACATACACAAATTAATTAAAATTCTACAAGTGTGGTCCTTCTCATGGCCTTTGAGCTTGCTGGTCCCTCTTCCTGGAAGCCCCTCCTCCAGGCCTTCCTTCTTTCCAGTCGGGAAAGGCTGCTTCCTTGGAGAGGGTTCCCTGTCCCCACCTACGGGGCCCCTGGGTCCCCAGCATGGCCACTCATTACTGGCTGTTTTCCTTGCTGGTTTGCTTCTTGCTTCTTGTCATCTCCTCCACCGGGACGTGTTCGCCTGGGTTCATCTTGTTTCCAGGTGCAGCTGTTCCTGGCGCACAGTAGGTGCTAAAGACATGTTTGTGGGACAAAGGGGCCTGTCACTGCAGCAGGTGAGGCCATGTCTCAGGACTGCACCCCCCTTAAGCTGGTGAGAGGGGATTCATTTTCTGCTTTTTTGGTTCACCCCACAATCATCTGAGAGAGGCCTACTAGGTGCCAGGTGCAATCTGAACTCTCTGGGCATCGTGGTGGTGCCGAGGAGAAAGGCCCACATGGGACCGTTCTAAGTTGAGTGTGAGAAACAGGCAAGAGGGCACGTGCCCAGGGCTCCGGGGACACCCAGAAGTGAGAGGCAGACTCAGGGTTGGCTCGGTTTGTGAGTTCCCAGGCCCAGGAGCCAGGGTGTGGCGGCAGCTGCAGCTGAGCAGCAGGAGGGCCTGTGCTTTGGCAGGAAGCCACCCCCTCCTAAAAAGCCAGAGAGCTCCACCAAGGCCAGCCGCTGGCCCGCTTGTAAGCCTGGTCATCTGTTACCATAACAACTGTCCTGCCAAGCCAACAGTGCTGGATGCAGCAGGCACAAGGCCAGGGGGGCGACAGGGCATCGGCCAGGCCCTCCTGTCCTGGGGGGAGGCATTCTAGCTGGGTCAAGGTGCAGTTTGCGAGTTATTCTTGGACTTTTTTTTCCACATGTGTATGTGTGCGCAAGAGCCCCGTGCCACAGCGGGCAGCCTCTCATCCAGCTGGGATTGGGGATTCCAACAGGAGGGAAAGAATTGTTCAATAATAAAAGCTGTCATTTCCTGAGCATTTATTACATGCAAAACACCGTTCTAAATCCTTTTTTTTTTTTTTTTCGTACCAGGGATTGAACCAAGGACACTTAACCACTGAACCACATTCCCCCTCCCTTTTTTATATTTTATTTAGAGAAAAGGTCTTGCTGAGTTGCTCAGGGCCTTTGAACTTGAGATCCTCCCGCCTCAGCCTGCACGGCTACTAGGATTAGAGGTGTGTGCCACTGCGCCGGGCTGCTGAATACTTTTGATGTCTTTCCTCACTCTGGCCTCCCAACAGAGGCAGGAGCTATTCTCAAAGAGGTGGAACCTAAAGCACAGACTGGCTAAGAAACTTGCATGAAGTCTAACAACTAGCCAGCCTTTGAACCAGGATTAGAACCAAGAGATCGGTTCCAAAGACTTGAGGGCAGCCTGGAGGTGTGGTCTCTCCCTGGGCCAAGGCAACTTCCTCCCACGCTACCGTCTGAGCTCTGCCCAGCCAAGGAACAAGCAGTTTGCCTCAGACCTTCAGCTTCAAGTCGCCCCAGTCCCTACAGGAGAGGCAGGTCCACAACCATGATGCCAAGTCTCACAGAAGCCAGGGAAGTGCAGAGGGCTCTCTGAGGCAGGAAGGCAAAGAGGCAGCCTGTCGCCAGCACCTGCCATTTAGACTTCAGCAGGGACCCTAGGAGCTGCTCTCCAGTCTGAGGACTGACTTGTAAAAGAAGCCCAGGCCTCGGAGGCCACCTGCTGGACAGATGGCAGTGAGACCAAGCACAGCCTCTCTTATCCTCTCCCTCACGACAGGTGTTCCTGGGTGCGCACCCTGGGCCTGGAACAGGGATGCAGAGCAACCTCGGTCCCCTCAGGGGGCTTTCCATCTGCAGGGAATCAAAGAGTAATCAACAGCCCCCCAGATGAAGCCTCAGCTACATCTATCAATAAAGGCCCTGAACAGAAAATACAGGGTGCAGTTAGGGAGTGTGAGGTGGGTCTTCTTCAGACAGCCTAGCAAGGGAAGGACTCTCCCAGGAAGTCAGATTTAAACTAAGACTTGCCAAGCAGGGTGGGCGAAAGGGGGCTTCCAGGCAGAGGGAACGGCCAAGGCAAAGGCCCTGAGGTGGAAACAACATGTGGGGGTCCAGGGACTGAGAGAAGTCTGCAACAACTGGAGAGCAGGGAGCTGGGGTGGGAGAGACAGGCAGCCAGGGTTCTGTGTTACCCTGGAGGTACAGGAGGTATGGAAGCACATGAAAGGGAGTAAAGCAACCCTGTTCCAGTGCCTCAGCACCTTCCAGGAGGCAGGGGGCAAGCAGAGAGGTCACTACAGTTGTCCAGGAGAGGGACAGTGTGGCTGGGAGCAGGGTGGAGGGAGACAAAGAGGAGTGGATGGATCCTGGAGATCAGGGTCCCCAGGGCTGGTGTGGGATGCGCGGGTGTGGGGCTGGGGAGGCAGGACCCAGAGGGTCTGGCTGAGGGAGCAGGCGCAGGGGAGGAGGAGAGTACTTGGATGAGCGCAGTTGAGACACCTTCGAGAAAGCCCAAGAAGGTGCCCAGGGAGGCAGGTAGCTGGGTCCAGAGGGCCGAGGGGTGGCCTGAGGCGGAGAAAAGGAGGGCGCCACGGGCATCAGGCTGGGGGTGGGGGAGCCTTAGGGTGGCGGAGACCCAGGGGAAACAAGTAGTGGGAGGGGCGGGAGGAGCCAGAGCAGAGCGCAGAGGGGAGGGGACGGGAGCTGGGGCAGTCGGACGATGAAAGAAGAGCCTGGCACAAAAGCCAAGGGGAGGGGAGATCTCAGCTGTGCCAAGGCGGCTGCGAGGCCCAGCAGAGCTGGAATCAGGCTGGCAACGCAGAGTCTCCCACGGCCCAAGTCCGAGCGGGGCCAGGAGTACACAGAAAGGAACGGGGTGAGGAGTGACCACGGGGGTGGGGAGGGGCAGGGAGTGTGGGGCCTGGCCGTGGACAGCTTGGCCGTGGAAGAGAAGACCACAGAGAAGAGAAGAGCTGGCTGTAAAGAGGGGCGCCAGGGCTTGGTGGGGTGCATGAATGGAAACAGCTCTTGGGGTGGGGGCTCAAGGGAGGGGAACAGAGGACTTGGGCAGAATTGCGACAGCTTTCCAATGCCTCTTTCTTCTGTTCCTTCCACTTTCACCCTGGTTCCTGAAGTCACTCCTATAATCACTACCCTTTCCTCAATAAGGGACACTGAGCCCCAGAGACAGGCCCAAGGTCACAGAGGCTCTGCTTGAGTTTGCTCTTGGCACAGCAGGACATTAGAAGTCTGACCTATTTGGACTCATTGGAAGCCAAGAATCTTGCCAAGGTCTTGTGAGCACATTGACAGGGTCTGGATGACCTTCTCTCCCTGCCAGGCCTGCACAGGCCAGCCCCAGAAATGTCCAGAGGACAGCAGACAGACTAGGTATAGTAGACCCCTGATCTGAGGTGTTGCTTTCCATGGTCAACTGTGGTCCAAAAATATTAAATAGAAAATTCCTGGGGGCTGGGATTGTGGCTCAGTGGAAGATCGCTCGTCTAGCATGTGTGAGGCCCTGGGTTCGAGCCTCAGCACCACATAAAAACAAATAAACAAAATTAAAGTATGAAAAATAAAATACTTATAAAAAAAAGAAAGGAAATTCCAGAAATGATCGATTTCTCAGTTTTAAATCACATGCCATTCTGTGTAATGTGATGAGATCTCCAGCCATCCTTCTCTGCTCAGGACGGAACGTGGGGTCAACCTTCTGTCCAGCATGTCCACACTGTCTATGCTACCCTCCCTTCGTTACTCAGTGACTGTCTAGATCATGAGATCAACTCTAGTGGTACCATGGTACCACAGTTCTTGTGTTCAAGTAACCCTAGTTTTACTTAACATGGCAATTGTTCTCTTATTAGTAGTCATTGTTATTAATCTCTTACTGTGACTATTTCATAGATTTTATCATAGGTATATATTTATAGGAAAAAACACAATATATACAGGGTTGGTACTATCCTCAGTTCCAGGCATCTGATACTTGGGGGTCTTGCAATGTATCCTCCACAGAAAAGGGGAGGACCACTGTACTGCCAAAGAGATCACTTTTGATGAAGCTGGAGTGTCATACAGTTGGAGAAGGGGCTTTTAAAGAAAAAGAACACAAAGCACAAAGACAAAATTCGGTCATGTTTCAGCCTGGCTTCCATGGCACACACCTCTAATTCCAACTACTAGGGAGGGTGAGAGAGGAGGATTGCCAGTTCAAGGTCATCCTCAGCAGTTTAGCAAGACCTCCTCTCAAAATGAGAAATTTAAGCAGGTGGCACAGGTTCTGTAATCCCAGCTGCTTGGGAGGCTGAGACAGGAGGATCATGAGTTCAAAGCCAGCCTCAGCAATTTTTAGTGAGGCCCTAAGTTACTCAGTGAGACCCCGTCTCTAAATAAAATACAAAAAATAGGGCTGGGGATGTGGTTCAGTGGGCAGGTGCCCCTGAGTTCAATCCCCAGCACCACCAACAACAACAAGAGAGAGAGGAGAGAGAGAGAGAGAGAAATCAAAAGGTCTGAGGATGTAAGTGGATGGTCAAGAACCCTGGCTTCAACTCCAAGTGGAGGGTAGGGCTTCATTAGCCTCAGGGTAACTGTGCCTGGGACCATTATGACCTCCAGCAAAGGACATCACCTTTCTGAGCCCAAGTTTCTCCTCGGTGAAGGGGCAGCAGTAATCAGAGCAAAGTGGAGTCATTTGAGCACCAAATGAGGTCACAGTCCAAAATGTCTGTATCAGGAGTCCGGGTGCCTGTGTGCAGTGACTATGATAAATCGGGCTCCTGGGGGCTGTGGCAGTGCCCAGAGGCGCTTCTGCCTCTCCCTGAGCCCACCGGCGGAGCTGAGAGTCACACGAACAGCCAAGCCGCGTCCCTGGGAAGGTCCTGAACAGTCTCTTCTTCCCCAGACCCCCATACGTGATGACGCTTCACAATTTCCCAAGCAGGCACATCCCACCCCTCCGCACCAGCAGCAAAATGAGGCCACTGGAAGGATGGGATGGGACACTTTCCGCTGATGGCAAACCCAGGGGTAACCTTCACCCGCGGGACTGGCCCAGAGGGAAGCTCAATACACAGTAGCCCAGCTTCTCAGGAGCCCTCGGCGGGGCCGGGAGGACGGGGGAGCCGCCACGGTGAGCAGGACCCACAGCGAGCGCAAGCCAGGGACCCACCCCAGCCGCCTCTCCTCACATCTGCGTGGTGCTCTGTAGAGGACACTCACCGGCCGCCCCCGTGGCCAGGGCCTCTAGCTCCGCAGCCGCTCTGCTAGCTGCAGACTGGTGCGTGCGTCCTGGGCGCGCTCTCCCACCGCCAGGGCGCCAGAGCCTCCCGCAACCCCGTGGGGAGGCCGGACGTGCTCACCTCCCCAGCTGCGTCGTAGGTCTTGCCAGGGCTTCAGCCTCCTCTGGCACCTCGGCCTACAGTGCCAGGCGTCCCGCCAGAGCACAGCTGGCAGCTCGGGGCACCGCCCGCTCATACCTTTAAGCCTTTGGCTGCCAACAAGAAGCAAAGCCATGGGCGGGCATGCAAGCTGAGGGACACGACTCCAAGTCCATCCTCCTTTGCTTTGCCTCGGCCACCTCCCCCCATCCCTTATTGATTGAGCACCTATTGTATACATAGGGCACGTAGGGCTGGGATCCCTAGGCATTGTCTGTGCTTGGAAGCTTACAGTGTAAGAGGTGCTAGGCTAGCGGGGGAGGTGTTTGGTGTAAAGGGAGAGAGATGGCTGAATGGGCTGGCTGGCTTCCTGAAGGAGGCGTCCTGAAGAATAGCATTATTTATTTGTAGATGGTGGTGGGAAAAAAAAGCTAATTAGCCTGGAAATACGTTCTGGTTCCATGAAGGAAGCAGTTTGCAGAACAGTGTGAGTCTTCTAAATGAAAAGATACATGTGAACAAGAATGCCTAAGGCTGGGAAACAGGATATACCCCAAAATGTTGACCATGGTCACAGCTAGATCATGAGGCTACAAGGGATTTTTCTCTTTCTCTATGTACTGTTTTATAGTCTGCACATTTCCTACTGTGTATTAATGCATTAATTTTGTATTCAGAAAATCGCTATACAGGACCGACAAGTACAGGGACAGAGTTGGAATCATGCCAGATGTGGAAACAGACTCAACAAAGTCACCAGGCATGGTGTCACATGCCTGTAATCCCAGCAATTTGGGAGCTGAAGCAGGAGGACTGCAAATTCAAGGCCGGACTCAGCCATTTAGTGACAACCTAAGCAGCTTTTGAGACCCTGTCTTAAAATTTTAAAAAATAATAAATAAAGGAAGTTGGGGCCTGGGGATGCAGCTCAGTGGTAAAGTGCCTCTGAGTTCAATCCCAGGACCAAAATAGTCACAGTAAGAGATTAATAACAAGGACTACTAATAAGAGAACAATTGCTATGTTAAGTAAAACTAGGGTTACTTGAACACAAGAACTGTGGTACCATGGTACCACTAGAGTTGATCTCATNTGGGGGGGGGGGGGCTGGATGGAGCCCCCATAGGCCCTAATCTGAACACCCCTCCCACTGTCCACCTCTACCCTCAGAGCTTTTTGGCTGGACTCCCCTACTAAAGAGGATTTTCCCAGTAGGGCAGGTGCTCCTAAATTTCTGTTACCAGCCATTCTCAGGACCTGGGTCAGATACAGAAAAAAGTCGTGTGAGCTTAGCACTTACCAAGGGGGAGGAAACAGGGCACTGAGAGGCACACACAGGGAGGATGGAAACAGAAGCTATAGGACCAGGTAGGAGGGCAAGGGCCCCGGGAGCTGAGACCACGCTGGGAAGGTTGGGCTGGGGTCTCTCCTGGGAGGGAAGTGGCCAACACTGGAGCTGGAGGACCCGGTCCCCAGCCAGGGCAGGCTGGGGTCTTGGCTATTTGTCCCTTCCTGACTGATGTGGGTTGAGATCAGAATCAAAACAGACCTAGGCTCCAATTCTAGCTCAGCCATTCAGTGCCAACTCCATCTTGGGCAGGTACTTAAGCAATCCCAGCCTCAGGGTTTTCATCAGTAAAAATGGGATTAATCAGCCAGGCACAGGGCGCATACTTACAATCCTAGCAGTTCAGAAGGCTAAGGGAGGAGGATCGAAGGTTCAAAGAGAGCCTCATCAACTTACTGAGGCCCCAGGTAACTGAGAGAGACCTTGTCTCAAAATAAAAAGTAAACAGGGCTAGGGACGTGGCTCCGTGGTTAAGCACCCCTGGGTTCAATCCCTGTACCAAAACAAACAAACCAAAAAAAGCCTACAGAATACAGCATGAAAGAAATGCCTTGGAGTTGTGCTTGGGACAGGTCACCCTGCACCTAGTTTCGGAGGCATGTGTCCAAAGCACTCGGCACTGTGCCTAGCATAGATGTGATATCGCCTGGCTTCTGACATTTTTCCATCTATGGAATGGACACACACTTGGCACAGTTCCTAGCTCACCCCTAATTCCCACATGTCCAGAGGTTTGCTAGTAGCCCCAGAATAAAAGGAGCTCAGCTCAGGGGGTGTTTGCTCAATGAGAATGTATTCTCACTTCCAGAGAATTAGCTGCTCAGTGAAGGGCTTCCTGCCCCATGGGCCTGTGGTTAATCGTATTAGCTCTCCCAGGCTTCCCTGCATTTCCAGCCTGGTATGTGCATCTCCCCTCAAGCTGCCTTTGAAGTCCAAGGCCCTTTGATGTGAGTGGGGGATGCACCAGCCTAGGGATCCGGGAGCCCTGTGGTCAGTGGTCCACAGGGCACTGGGCTTTGCAGAGTCTGAGATGCAAGTGTCCGCATCCTGACTTTGGAGTCAGACTGCCTGGGCCCCAACCCCAGCACTGTTATTAAACTGTGAGCTTTGGCAAATCAGAGAGGCTCTCTGAGCCTCAGATTTTTCCTCTTTTGAAAGAAAACAAGAGAAACATCTACTTTAATATAAAATAAAAAATAAACGAGGCTGGGGACGTGGCTCCGTGGTTAAGCACATCTGGGTTCAATTCCTGTACCAAAAAAAAAAAAAAAAAAACCAACAACCTACAGAATACAACAAGACTCCCTGGAGGGCGGGGGTTATAGCTTAGTGGAAGAGCCCTTGCCTAGTCTGCATGAGGCTGTGGGTTTGATCCCAGCACAAATAAGAAAAGGCTCATGGAAAGGGCAAGAATTTCTGAGTCCTACTCCAGACCCACGAAGTCTGTGGACTACTTTAATGCTTTCATAGTATATTCTATTAAGCATACTTGTATTTCAGAAGTATAATTGCACAAACTTAGAATATCAAATTTAATTATTAAGCCAGGCACGCCAGAACACGCCTGTGATCCAGCAACTCAGAAGGCTGAGGCAGGAGGATCACAAGTTTCTCAGGTCAGCCTGGGAAACACATTGAGACCCTGCCTCAAAATAAAATAAAAAGGGACTGTAAATTTCTTTACTCTAGGGCTGGGGTTGTGGCTTAGTGGTAGAGAGCTTGCCTAGTATGTGTGAGGCACTGACTTCAATCCCGGGCACCACATAGAAATAAATAAATAAAATAAAGGTACTGTGTCCATCTACAACTAAAAAAATGTCTTTAAAAGATTTCTTTACTTTCACAGGGCACATGGCTGCATACCAGTAATCCCAACAGCTGGGGAGGCTGAGACAGGTGGATCAAGTTTGCAGCCAGCTTCAGCAATTTAGCAAGGTGCTAAAGCTACTCAGTGAGACCCTGATTCTAAATAAAATACAAACAAGGGCTGGGGATGTGGCTCAGGAGTTAAGCACCCCTGGGTTCAATCCCTGGTACCAGAAAAAAAAATCTTTACACTCATTAATTCTATAAATTTTGAATAATAATTTTTAAATTTTCAGAGCTCATTCTATGTAGGGATAGAGTTGTAGCTTAGTGATAGAGTGCTTGCCTAGTATGTACAAAGTTCTGGGTTCGATCTCCAGAACCACACACACAAAAAATGGTTGTTACATTTAAATTCATTTTCAGTTTCAGTTGACAATTTAAAAGTGTTCAGGCTGGGATTGTGGCTCAGTGTTAGAGCGCTTACCTTGCATGTGTGAGGCCCTGGGTTTGATCCTCAGCACCACATAAAAATAAATCAATAAAAATAAAGATATTGTGTCTAATACAACTAAAAAAATTAAAAAGTGTTCATTTTGATTTTTTGTTTATGCATGTAACCATCTCCACAATCAAGATAACATGTTTATCACCCCAAATCTATCCCTCTGCCTCATTCCTCCCTCTTCATGCAACTCTTGACCTGCTTTCTGTCACTATACATTAGTTTGCATTTTGTACAACTTTATATAAATGCACTTGGCCAAGATGTACCACTTGTTGTCTAGCTTCCTTTGCGCAGCGTCATCATTTTGAGAGTCATCCTTAGCATAGGTATCAATAGTTCATTTCTTTTTACTGTCCGGTGGGTATTCCAATATATGGATATAGCACAGTTTGTTTCTCCTTTCACCTTTTAACTTGAATATCCACAGACACGTGGGTGGCTTTAAATTTTCAATTATGTGTATATATGAAATAAATATTCGAATTATTTATTATGTGTATATAGACATGTATTTAGCTGGGGCCACTGCTATACCCCTAGTCTTTGAATAATATAGATTGTTTATTATTTCATTTTATTTTATTATTACTGGGTGTATGTGTGCGTGTTACTGGGGATTGAACCCAGAGGCACTTTATCCGTTTTTAGATATACATGATAGAATGTATTTTTTTTTTTAAATATTTATTGTTTTGGGCTGGGGATGTGGCTCAAGCGGTAGCGCGCTCGCCTGGCATGCATGCGGCCCGGGTTCGATCCTCAGCACCACATACAAACAAAGATGTTGTGCCTGCTGAAAACTAAAATAAATAAATAAATAAATAAATATTAAAAAATAAATAAATAAAGTATTTATTATAAAAAAAAAAATTTATTGTTTTAGTTTTCGGCGGACAAACATCCCTGTTTGTATGTGGTGCTGAGGATCGAACCCGGGCCGCATGCATGCCAGGCGAGCGCGCTACCGCTTGAGCCACATCCCCAGCCCGATAGAATGTATTTTGACATATGTATTATACATACATGAAATATAACTCAGGATCCCATTCTTGTGGTCGTACATGATGTGTAGTTATACTAATTTTGTTGAGCAAAGGAAAGTTATGTCCAATTCATTCTACTGCATCATTTCCTGTTCCCATCCCCAATCCCTACCCTTCCTTCCCCTTTGTCTAATCCAATGAACTTCTAGTCTTCCCTCCACCCTCCCTTATGTGTTAATATATATCAGAGAGAACATTCAGCCCTTGGTTTTGGAGGATTGACTTATTTCACTGAGCATGATATTCTCCAGTTCCATTCATTTACTGGCAAATACCATAATTTCATTCTTCTTTATGGCTGAGTAATGTTTCATTGTGTGTATATACATCACATTCTCTTTATCCATTCATCTATTAAAGGGCACTTAGTTTGGTTCCATAATGTGGCTATTGTAAGTTGAGCTGCTATAAACATTGATGTGGCTGTGTCATTGTTGTATACTGATTTTAAGTCCTTTGAGTATAAACTGAGGAGTGGGATAACTGGGTCAAATGGTGGTTCCATTCCAAGTTTTCTAAGGAATCTCCATACTGCTTTCCAGAGTGGTTGTATCAATTTGCAATCCCACCAGCAGTGTATGAGTGAACCTTTTTCCCCACATCCTCACCAACATTTATTGTTGTTTATATTCTTGATAATTGCCATTCCGACTGGAGTGAGATGGACTCTCAGTGTAGTTTTCCCTTGAAGGTACCAGGAATTGAATTCAGAGGCACTCTAGCACTGAGCCACATCCCCAACCCTATTTTTTTTAAATATTTATTTTTTAGTTTTTGGCGGACACAACATCTTTGTTTGTGTGGTTTTAAGGATCGAACCTGGGTCGCACGCATGCCAGGTGAGCGCGCTACCGCTTGAGCCACATCCCCAGCCCTCCCTACCCTATTTTTTATTTTATTTAGAGACAGGGTCTCACTGAGATGCTTAGGGCCTCAATAAATTGTTGAGGCTGGCTTTGAACTTATGATCCTCCTGCCTCCGCTCCCCCCTACCCCCCATCCACTGGGATTACAGGCGAGCACCACCGTGCCCTACTCAATGTAGTTTTAATTTGCAGTTCTCTAATTGTTGATCATTAGTATGTATTTCTTCTGTGAAGTGCCTGCCCGGTTCCTTTGCCCATTCATTGATTGGGTCATTTGTTTTTTGGGTGTTAAATTTTTGGAGTTCTTTGGATAACCTGGAAACTAATGCTCTGTCTGAGGTGCAGGTGGTAAAAATATCCTCCCATTCTGCAGGCTCTCTTCACGTTCTTGATTGTTTCCATCCCACGGCTATTTTTCATTTAAGTAGGGCCTCACTAAGTTTCTGAGGTTGGTCTCGAAGTTGTGATCTTCCTGCTGCATTCACCCAAGTCACTGGGATTAGGGTGCATTACCACACCCAGCTGAATGATATATTTTTGAATATTAGTGCTTTTCTTTTGTCCTGGGGATTGAACTGACGTGTACTTTACCAATGAGTTATACCCTAGTTCTTCCTATTTTTTGAGACAGGGCCTCACTAAATTGCTGAAGCTGACCTCAAACTTGTAATCCTCCTTTTTCAGCCTCCGAAATCGCTGAGATGACAGGCATGCAACACCTCGCCCAACTAACATAATGCTTTTTGAAAATGACAATTGTTGACTGAAGCAAAAAAGAAAAACTTAAAATAGTAGAAATAAATAGATCTAATAAGTTTTAAGTAAATGATTACAGGATGACTTCATACGTTTCTGTCACTTATACTTTTGAAGTCATTAAAACTTAAAAGGGCACTTTAAAAAGTGCACCCTGACTTTGGGATCCCTTTATCCTTGGTGCCTTGAGTGATTCTGATCATCAAGCGACTTTGAGAGACATAAGTTAATTGTGCACGGTCGGGGCCTGGCACATGGTAAGCACTAGGTGCTCAGTGTGTGTTCTTAGCCCTGATTCTTGTGTGTACCCTGCACACACGCACACACACACACACACACGCGCGCGCGCACACACACACACACACACACACACACACGTCCTTCTCCCAACCCCAGGCTCTTGGGGTCATCAAGCTTCAGCTGAGCCTCAGCACAGGGATTCTCACGGGAGGGAGAATGGGAAGCAGGAGGCAGAGGGCGCTGGCTGGGCTGTGGGAATCTCTGAGAAGCTTCCGGGGTGGGAGGAGAGGGCATTCTCCTGGTGGTCTCTCTGTTTGTTTCACAAAGCCCTCCCATTCCACGGGGTTCCCAGGCCTGGCTGAGGCTTCACCTCCTGACCCTGTGGGAAGCACAATCTGGGCTCCCCCAGGAGGGCTGGGGAGGACAGCTGGCCATGGAGCTGGAGGAGCCTGAGTTTCTGAGGCAGACAGGGCTGGCCCTTAGAGCTGGACCATCTGGGGCCAGTCCCTGGTGGTACACCCAGCTCAGGTCACAGGAGGGTAGAGGCGAGAAGGCGCCTGAGCCGTGCACACAGAAGGTGCCACAACATGCAGATGTGAGGTGCAGACACTAGTGTGCCAAGACAGGGGCGCCCTCCCCCTGCTCAGGAGAGGGAAGTGAAAGACCCTGAAACCAGAGGAAGCTGTTGACCTGAGTCTTATGTCCTTTTGGTGGCCACTGGGCCAAGAAGTGCCTGCTTTGTCCTCACAGCTTACCTCTGTCCTCCCAGTACAGGGGCTGGGTTCCATGGACCCGCTCAACACACAGGTACTGAGCGCTCAGGTGGGTGAACTGTGCTACGGGGGCTGGAGGGGTGGCCTAGTGGGGGAGCACTTGTCTAGGCTGTATGAGGTGGGGGTTCAATCCCAGTACCATAAAAAAAAAGAAGAAGGAGGAGGAGAAGAGAAGGAGGAAGAAAGAAGAAAGAAAGAAAGAAAGGAGGGAGGGAGGGAGGGAGGGAGGAACTGCTGTAGCAGGACATAGTGGCACAAGCCTGTAATCCTATCTATTCAGGAGGGTGAGGCAGGAGGAGCCAAGTTCAAGATCAGCCTGGGATATTTACTGAGACCCTGTCTCAAAAATTTTTTGAAGTTGTCAGGGCTGGGATTGTGGCTCAGCGGTAGAGCACTCACCTAGCACGGGCAGGACTCAGGTTCGATCCTCAGCATCACATAAAAATAAAGGCATTGCGTTGTGTCCATCTAAAAAATAAATATTTTTTTAAAAAAAATTTTTGAAGTTGTCAATAGACTTTTTTTTTATTTATATGCAGTGTGGAGAATCAAACCCAGTGCTTCATACATGCCAGGCAAGTGCTCTACCACTGAGCCATAGCCCCAGCTCCCCCACTGTCTCAAATTAAAAATAAAAATGAAAAGGGCTGGGGATGGGGCAAGGGTGGTGGCTCAGTGGTAGAGCGCTTACTAGCATGTGTGAGGCCCTGGGTTCAATCCTCAGCACCACATAAAAATAAATAAATGAAATAAAGGTATTGTGTCCAACTACAACTAAAAAAATAATAAGAAATTTTTTAAAAGGGCTGGGGGCCTGGGGATGTAGCTCAGTTGGTAGAGTGCTTGCCTCACGTGCACAAGGCCCTGGGTTCATCCCCAGCACCACAAACAAACAACAAACAAACAAACAAACAAAAAAGGGCTGGGGACGTTGAACTGGGCAGAAAGAAATCTGGCTTAGAGCCCAGTTCGAGGGGCAGGGACAGACTGGAAAACAAACAGCACCAAACAAGACAAGTTACTGTGCCGCTGTGGAAGCCTGTGGAACAGGTGAACAGGGTGATGTGACAGAGCCCAGGAGGTTTAAGGGGATGAGCTGGGAAAGGCCTCTGTGTGCAAGGGACATGCCTGGGGACATGACAGCATCTAGTCTGGACTCCTAATTCAGAATGACCCAGGGCAAATCCCAGCACTACCACCAGGTAGGTGGTCCCCTGGGGCAAGATGTTGACCTCCCTGAGCCTCGGTTTCCTCACCTGTGAGATGGAATCTCACACTGGATCTAGGACTGACAGGAGGGTAAGTTAGGTGACACAACCACATTATGGTTCATGCTAATAAAATAACAGCGTGCAGCTAGCTCATCCAGACAGGGCCAGGTGCCTGCAATGTGAGTCTCGACTTCCTATCCCAGGGTGTCTCTCTCTCATCCAACACATAACAAGGGTCTCAAATGCACTCGTTCTTCAGGCTAGGCCAATAGGCGTGATGAGTTAGGGAGTGGGGGGGGGGCAGTGGCACACTTAAGAGAACAGGCCCTGCCAAAAGGAAGCAGCAACTGGTCAGCTTTAGGGAATATTCGCCATGCTGAAATGAGGGCTCAGAACTTTCCATTCCTCCAATAATGCAAAACAGAAGCAACCTATTTTATATAAAATCTTAAGAATTTTCATTATTGGTGATTTAATAAAAACTAAAAAATAGCAGGCTTGGTGGTACATGCCTGTAATCCCAGAAATTCAGGAGGCTGAGGCAGGAGGATCACGAGTTCAAAGTCAGCCTCAGCAAAAGCGAGGCTAAGCAACTCAGTGAGACCCTGTCTCTAAATAAAATACAAAACAGGGCTGTGGATGTGGCTCAGTGGTCAAGTGCCCCTGAGTTCAATCCCTGGTACTCAAAAAATAAAAAATGAGTAAAAGAGGGCTGGGGACTTAGCTCATAGATAAAGTGCCCCTGGGTTCAATCCCCAGTACCAAAAAAAAAAAAAAAAATCAAATAAAACCTGAAAAAACACAGTTGGGGACAGACAAAAAATACTGCTATCAATCAAGCCTGGCTGCAGGCAGTTCATACCCTCCATTTGCCAAATGCCAGGCCCTTCGCTTAGTGCTTTGGAGAATACAGAATAAGCCAGGCCAGAAGATAGGCAATAAGACAGGTTCTGAGTTTCGGGCAAGCAGTCCTGCTGTCTCAGAAACGCAGAAGGTCTGGGATCAGAACGTGAAAGAGGGAGACCCGAGGAAGGCTTCCTGGAAGGTCCCTGAGCTACATATTCTGTGTAAATAAAGTCGAGGCACAATCATCTGGCAAAGGAAGACCAGCTTGGAGCTTCAGGTGCAGACAGGTGATTCTGCTGGGCTGAAGCACATCTGAGGTAAGAGGGGTTTGGAGGGGAGGACTGGAGACTGGGACTCATCTCTACCTCCAGGTCACAGCCACAAGTGCCCAGCAATGGCCTGGACAGTACCTCTCAAGTCTGAGTGTCGGCCTAGGAAACCAGCAGTGTGGGCAACAGAGGGTGGGCACACACTGAAAGTACAAGCGAGCCGCTGGTGCCATTGAGGGACCGCTCATTGGCTCCGGCCGCAGGTCCCAGCAAGCGATGTTTGCTTAGGAACCCGGGGCTGAGGCTTCAGAGAGAAATGAACTGGGAGCCATCCCGACTTCTAGGGAGCTTGCAGTTCTGTGGCTGTCACCAAAGGGAGTTTGGACAACTGCTCTATGCTGCTTTACTTTGAAGGGGACTTTGCTAAATAGCTGAATAGCTGTGGGGTAGGTGGGACTGGTTTGTAGAGGAGGGAACTTTTTTTTGGGGGGTAGAGGGATTGAACCTAGGGGTGCTTAACCACTGAGCCACATCCCCAGCCCTTTTTATTTTGAGACAGATTCTCCCTAAGTTGCTTAGGGCCTCCCTAAATTGCTGAGGCTAGCCTTGAATTTGCCCATCCTCCTGCCTCAGCTTTGAGGATCTGGGATTATGCATGTGCCATCACACCCAGCTTGGAGGGAACTTTTAAACTATGTCATAAATGAGCAGGAGACACAGTAGAAACAGAAGGAAGAGCCCGTGAAAGGCAAGTGTGTCGGGGAATTAGAGAGTTCATTCAGGAATTAGGAGTTCATTCAGGAATTAGAAGTTCATTCAATCACTTGGCAAACACTTATTCATTACCCAGGTGCATGCCAGGAGCTGGGGTAGACACTGGAGGGTTGTAACAAGGTGAATGTCCTCCACTCTCCAACTTGTTATCTAACTCCTCCTCTATGGCTTCCAGAGTGTAATACATACAGCCATTCCTAAGTATCCACGGGGGATTGGTGTCAGGATCTCCCATGAGTACCAAAATCTGCAGATGCTCAAGTCGCATACAAAATGACATAGTATTTGCATATGACCTATGCACACCCTCCCAGGCACTTGAAGTCATTTCTTCATTACTTACAATACCTAATACAAAGTAAAGATTGGGTAAACAGTTGCTCTACTATATTGTTTCTGGGACAATGACAAGACAGAAAGTCTGTCCATGTTCAGCACAGATGTGACTGTTTTTCTCCAAATATTTTCTCTCCAAGATTGGTTACATCCACAGATGCAGAACACTTGGATACAGAGGGCTGCCTGTACATGAAGGCAGCTGGTGTCAACCGGCTCATTAAGTATGTGTCCTTGACTCCCTGAGAATCTGGTCTGGCACCACAGGAGGGGTTCCCACAGGAGACAGAGTCATACGCAGAGCATACGCAGATTTGTTCAATGAATAAATAAATGAATAACCAAATGCTACCCGCATTATGTTCTTTACACATGTTTCCTACTTAGGACATTTCTGTTAGTGATATGTTATTATAGATCTCCATTTTACAGCTGAGCAAGCAGAAGCTTCAAGATGATAAGTGACCTCACCCTGGTGGGAAGTGAGGTAGAAGAATCCAGACCCCACGTCCTGGAGACCTGAGTTCAAGCAGGCAGCCATGCCAGGTCAGGGGGGGTTCCCCAACAGCCCCATGGAAAGCGGTTGAGAACAGCAAGGGACTTTGCCCTCATCCTCCATCCAGCTGGGATGAGCTCAAAGGTTATCTCCCAGGTCAGGTGATGCACTGGTCAGTTTGTCTGGGGCAGGGAAGTGAGAAGGTGCCACTCCCCACTTGGGAAAAGGACACTCACTTGGGCTCTTCCTTGCAGGAAACAGACCCTCAAATAATTAGCCTCCTTTAAGATTGAGAAGGATGACTGTTAGCCTCTGTCTCGAAGGGCACCAGAGACGTGGGTTCTTCACAGGGCCAGACCCAAGAAAGCTTCAAGATGGATGAGCTTTGTCAGACGGTCTGGTTGCTCTTGCTGGTCAGAGAGAAATTCCAGGCCCCCTGCTCAGCTGTGGGCCAATACACATCAGAAATGAGGTCTGTCTGCAGTGACCAGCCCTGGGAAAGGCAAGACTTGAGAGCTTCAAATACTCTTAGAGGATGAGGAGGTGGCTCAGGTAGAGCACTTGACTAGCATGTGCATGGCCCGGGGTTCCAACCCCAGCACAGCAAAAAACAGAAACAAACAAAAGACCCAGTCTTAGTGGAAGGCACCTACTCACCCCTCATTTAGCTAATGGGGAAGCAACAGGGGAAGAAACAGGAGCTGGGCAACCTGCAGTCCTGCCCTTCACATGCTGTTCCCGCTCATAAATTTGTGTTCTGGAGTAATTTACCTTGTTCCTTCTGAACTTCTGCTTTCTCATCTCTGAAGTGGGGACAAGGATAAATTCTGTAATTTTAACTCAATTATGGAGCACCAAACTATGTGCCACCTTGTTCAAGAGACACAAGATGCAAAACCTTTATCCTTAATGTTAGGAAACTTCTATCCAGGATGGAAAGGAGAAGCTTCATTTCTTTGGTCTCTTCTCCAGTGGACAAGGCTGCCCTGGGTGGATCTGCCCTGTTTACAGCAGGGTTGCCAGGTTCCAGGACGGATGGTGATCTGGGAGCCCTGGGTTGCGGAACTGACTCTGTCTCCTGTGGGAACCCCTCCTGTGGTGCCATTTTTGCTGTCCCTGTCTGGGCTAAAGGACCCCACAGGACTCACCACAGTCTGTTTCTGATTTATATGTGCATATGCTGAAGGTAATCTCTGCCTCTGGGGAGGGGTCTGATTCAGAGGGCCAGGTCTCCAAATTCCCAGTGAGCACCCAGGTTAGGGATATTGGACAACCAAGGACACCCTTAATAATCCTCAAATGTATGATCCTTTATAATTATATCAGCTTTCAGAGCTTGCAAAGTATTTTTACATTCATTTCCTTTAATCTGCATGGGAGGTGGTATCTCCAGCTGCTTTACAGAAGACAACTGAATTTAGAAAGGGGAGTTACAAACTGCAAGTAGAACCCTAGCCCACCCAGGTTCCCAGAGCAACTAAGAATCATTGGGGTGCTTGCTAAATATGTAAATCGCCACTCCCTCACTCCAAATTCTAATTCTGAATATTGGATGGGATTCAGTAATCATTAGTGTAACAAACGTTTCAGGAGCTACTTATCCTCTGGCAAGTCCGGACACAGTGAAATTTATGGATCTACTTCACACAGGTTTTTTTGGGTCCTGAATTCATATATATCAGGAGAACGAGATGAACGGGGCAGTCCCAGCTTTGAGGAACCCACAGATGGTGGGTGTGCAGACTGACCACAGACTATGGTTGGAAACTCAGGCCTCTGATTCTGGAGCAGGGCCCTGTCCAGCTGGGTGGGTCAGCCCCTCAGGAGAACCCAGCCTTGGAACTCCCCGGTGAACCTGCTGAGCCTCTTTCCATTTTCTAACCCTTGCTCAGGTCTGATCTGTTGTTCTTTGTTTTCGGCTGGAGGCATCCTGTGAAACAGCAGCCGGTGTGTGGACACCTGGTGCTGAGTCTTGCACAAGGTCAGCTTTCAATGAAAAGGAGGAACAGGGTGTGGAGCAGCAGAGAAGAAAGCCCTGCAGTAGGAGGAAAACAGACTGGCCGGCAGGAATTTACATTTCTTTAAAGGTGATTCCAGTCCTGCCCTTCCTTTGGGAGGGAGCCCAGGCAAGGATCACTCCAGTGTAGGTGAGGTAAGCAGGGTCCAGGGAGATGGAAGGGAGGGGGCTTGAGGTCTCCTGTGGCCTTGCCACCACTGGGCAGGGACTGCAGGACATGGTAACACCATTTTTCCTGAAGTGATGCCTCTTCGTGGGGGGAAGGGGAAGAGACTGCTGTTACCAGAATAAAGAAGCACCCCCCCACCCCCAAACAGCTACACCCCAGGTTCCAGCTTCAGATAGAAAAGGCTTCGTCCTGGTCCTTCCTGCGCTCCCTTCCCCAGGAGAGCACTTCCGTATTTGAAGCTGGCATTTGTCCCCAGGGCCCTTCCTCTGGAGCTCACCTCTGTTGCTGTAAGTATCCAGTACCCAATCGTTTTCCCGTAGGCTGGCTCCCCAGACAGGCCTTGCCACAGAAAGCCAGGGAAGCTCCCCGAGTTCACGTGCACGGTGCCCAGAAGGCCGCACCCAGCTAGGCTGGGTCACAGCATCCCAGGGGTGTGGAGCCACCGCCTGAGCGCTGAGATCTGCAGGCACTCCACATTCCCTACCTGCTCAGGAGAGGACGGGGCGGGGATCCCAGGTGAGGAGGAGGAAGAAAGCCTCAATTCTGAACTGGGGGCCTGCTGTCTCAGCCACAGGGACTCTTATTGAGAAGCAGGGTGCCCGGGCGCCCAGACCTGGTGTTTGGATGTAAGGCCCCCGCGGGTTTTGCAGGCCGCCGTCCCAGGTTCAGATCTCTCCATCCCCCAGTCGAGGTCCCTCCTCCACCCTCCCCCTCCAGGGGAGTTATAGGTTCTTAAAGCTTCCCTGGTGGGAGGAATGGCGGGGGCGGGGCGGCTGTGCAGGCCCAGGATATAAGGGGCGGAGGCGCTGCTTTCAGGTCCAGCCAGCCCATCATGTACGCCCACCGCCTCCAGTTCTTCCTCCTGCACGCCTGGTGGGTGCTGCTCCAGGCAGGCGCCGCCACGGTGGCCCAGGTACCCCTACGGACACTGGGGCAACCCTCGTCGCCGTCCCCTCTCGCTTACATGCTGAGTCTCTACCGCGACCCGCTGCCCCGGGCGGACATCATCCGCAGTCTGCAGGCACAAGGTAGGCTGCGCCGCCGCACCCTGCCGCGCCCCAGGGCGCCTGGGGTAGCCACCCGCCTGCGGGCTCCGGAAGTGCGCTGGGACTGCGGAGGGGTGCCTTGGACCGGGTGGTCCGGGGCTCACCGAGCCCAGGGCTCGAAAGGCGCNGTTCTTCACAGGGCCAGACCCAAGAAAGCTTCAAGATGGATGAGCTTTGTCAGACGGTCTGGTTGTGCGTGTTTTTCTGTATCGGCACGGCCGGTGGCACGGACGAGTGGGAGGGGATTCCAGCGTTCCGGGTATGACCCCGACAGGGACCACTGCCATCCAGGTCCAGATTTGGGGTGCGCAGAGCGCAGTGCTGGAGGATGGGAGCCAGATCGCGCAGCTTCTCACCGCCGCGGTGTTAGAAGTTACGTACCTGGGAGCCTCAGTTTACGCATCTGTAAAAAGGTAGAATAGTGCCTTCTTTGTAAGACCGTGGAAAGGGATCGGTGACAATCACATCAAACAACACAGAACTGGGCACAGTAATAACAAAGGGCCATTATCGCTGTAATTATTTTTGTTTTGTCGAATCTCCTTTTTCTTTTTGCGAATGAGGGTGAATGGGTCGCGGAGTCTGGCGGCGGGAGTGTTCCAGGCTGAGGTGTGGCATCAGGGATTAGGGCTCGCAGGTCCAAGATTAGGGATGGAGTGTCACGAAGCCGAGAATTAAGGCAGCCTTAAACCCGGGTCGGGGAGACGTCAAGTTTCCCGGGTGACCCTGGACTCCCAGGCTAAATTTGGATGCGGGTGTGCCCAGTGACCCAAGAACATCTTTGCAAGGACTAGGCAGTGCGTTTGGGCACCGAGCGCAGCGGGCAGTTGGGTGCCGAGGAGGGGGAGCCCTGACCTAGGACCTCTTCCCCGGCGCAATCCACATCCCGACACCTGGGCAGCCTCCCTGGCCCGCGCCTCCCTCCGCCTGCGGGGGCCAGACAGCGCTCCCCCGGGCCGGGGCGCAATCCACATCCCCTAATCTGATCTGACCTGCCGCCCGCCGGTCCTTCTGGGCCTGGGGGCGGGGCTCCTAGCTCCCTGGCCTGGGCGGCCGCGTCTGGGTTGACACGGCTGGCCGACTGGTGACCCTCTCCGGAAGGGTCATGTGGGGACCGACCAGGCTGGGGACACCTTGGAGGGCGAGGCAATGGGAAATTTGTTCTGGCAGTTCCTCCAGAAGACCAGAAGGTGGCCGGGGATGAGGGATAGGAAAGGGGGAGGGCACACCTTTCTAGTTCACTTCCTTCTGGAAAGTTCTTGAAAATGTGGTTGGTGATTCCACAGACTGGGAATCTGGAAAACTGGGTTCTGCTCCCTCAAACCCTGCTTCCCAATTCCAGCAAGTCACCCTACTCCTCTGGTTTTCCTTGTGTAGACCAGGGGACTGCTCTCTGGGGAGGGGATGTGTCTAAATATCCACAATAAAATTCAGTACAGTTGGCCTGTGATTGCTTCCTTGTGTAAAAGCTGCTGGAAGAGCCTTCCAGGAGGGGGGCGGATGGGGAAGGGCTGTCCTAAGCCAGCTGTCCTCCGACCTGGGTGTATTTGTCGAGCTGTAGCACAATACTGCAAAATGGGAGTTGGAGTCTAACCAAATTAGATATACATCTGTTTCACCTCCCCCCCAACCTCACTTTCCTCACCTTCAAAGGGTGCTAACAGTGGGGAGGGTTTGAGGAGAGGGTTCTTGTAAAGCTGTTGGAAGTTGAGCCCAATGACCACACCTGTAATCCCAGCAATTGAGGAGGCTGAGACAGGAGGATCACAAGTTCAAGGCTAGCCTCAGCAATTTAGGAAAATCCTGTATCAAACTAAAAAATAAAACGGGCTGGGAATATAGATCAGTGGTAAAGCACCCTGGGTTCATTTTAAAAGCCCCCCCCCCCCCCAAAAAAAAAAAACAACCTTGGGAAGTAGCTAATGGTAATGACCCTTAAACCCTCTAGGGGCAGAGCAAGGCACCAGACTTCTTCCAACAGGAAGGAGCGGTCTCTTTCTTGCCCATCGGTGACACTGCCCATCCCACTTACAGGAAGACTATGTGACCTGTCCAGGGACCTCCCTGCCTAACTTCTGGACACTGACAATAATGAGGAAGTTTGAAGACAGCCAGTGCTTATTGAAGTTAGGTAACTGCTGGGCAAAGCACTTTGTGTACAGTTAATCATAACACCCAGTAGGGTGGACACTGTTACTGTTACTATTTCCTTTTACAAAGAGGGAAACTTGGGCCCAGAGAAGGAAAGCAACCTGAGCAGTGTTGAACAGCAAAACAGCGAATGGTAGAATTTGAACCACCTTGGAGAAACTCTGGGGCTCCTGCTGCTCTTAGCCATTAAGCAAGAGTACTTTCCTCTAAAACACCATTTGTATACACTTGAGATTAAATATTTTAAAATTGCAGGCCTGCTGGTACAGGTGGCCAGGAGTTGCCACAGTGTCTCACTGTCCCCAGATGGTCAGCTGATGCAGCAGTGGAAATGCATGGATGGGCGTCTTTCCCACACCTCTGGGGAGAGCTGCTAGTCAGGGGCCGGTTATTGCCCCCTGCAGGTGCTAATTAGGAAAAAAGTGGAAATTAAGTGAAAAAGGGCAGCTGAGAGGAGGCTGAAGCTAGGAATTACCCCTTTATGATAGAGGTCACATTCCAGAGAAACTTGTTACGAGATGGCAGATGCTCTGTGGACAGTAAAAAATAAACTGCTATGTGCGCCACTGTATCTAAATTGGTAACTGCCATGGCTTCCGGGATCTGTGCATGAACCAGCTACAGGTCCTGATTTTATTTCTAAGGGATAACCCCTGATTTTCTTTACAATAAACCATCACATCTCTTTGTTTCCCAGGGTGATAAGACAGAGGTGAGCAGTGCGTCATTATTCCCAATGCAAAGAAGAGGGGAAAAAAGTTAAAGATTATTATTATTTACTTTTTTTTTTTTTTGGTACTTGGGATTGAACCCAGGAGTGCTTTACCAGTGAGCTACATCCCCAACGTTTTTTCAAGTTTTGAGATGGAACCTAGCTAAAGTCGCTTAGAGCCTCACCAAGTTGCTGGGATTACAGGTGTGCAACCACCATGCCCAGCAAGATTATTAAGACAGCTGAAATCCAGAAATGTGTGCTAGTTCCAGACATCAGACAAAATTAGTACAAGACTAAAATGAATGGAATATGCCCCCCCATCTCACCTGGTCTGGGCTTGGCTGTCTTGGCGGGTCGAACAAGGCTGTGTGTGGTGTGTGATTGCTGTGTGTGGCCCCAGGTGTGTGAAGGACCTGAAGCCCGGAGGGTGAGCATTGAAAAGCCATGCCTCAAATACCTTTAGAAACCTACTTGGAGGGCTGCTGAAAACGAAGTTTCTGCCTTGCTCCTTAGGCACAGGCTGAGGAGAGGGTGGTCAGCCATTGGCATCTATTTCTCTGAGGTTTTCATGACACTTGCATCTAGCTAAATGTGCCTGTGAAGCAGATCACTTTGTCCAATGAGAAAACAGCTCAAGAAGATGACTTGTTCCAAGGTCACAGGGCAAGTGGAAGCCCAAGTTTAAGTTAGAAGGCCCAAGCTTTCTTTGGCCTTAGACTGCAAGGGGAGAGAGGAGGGGAAGACAGAACGCATACAGTTTGTGTGTGTGTGTGTCTGTGTGTGTGTGTGTGTGTATGTCGGTGTGTGTGTTTGCAGTACTGGGGATGGAACCCAGGGCCTCAAGCATGATAGGCAAGTGCTCTACCACTGAGCTACATCCCTAGTCCTTTATTTTATTTTATTTTTTTAGTTGTAAGTGGACACAATACCTGTATTTATTTACTTATTATTTTTAGGTGGTGCCAAGGATAGAACCCAGGGCTTCACCTACTAGGCAAGTGCTCTACCACTGAGCCACAAACCCAGCCCACCCCTAGTCCTTTTTATTTTTTGAGACAGGGTCTCGCTGAGTTGCCGAGGCTGACCTCAAACTTGTGATCCTTCTGCCTCAACCTCCTGAGTCCCTGAGATCACAGGTGTGTGCCACCACACCTGGCTAATTTTTATTTTTGAGATAGGGTCTTGCTAAGTTGCCTAGGCTTGTGATCCTCTTGCCTGACTGATCCAGTTCTTACCAGTTTGTCTCCAAAAGGGCACTCACTGGTGGAGCAGTGATTTGGGGTTTGGACTTGGCAATCAGGAAATTAAGATGTACTTTTGACTCTTGACTATGTCACCTTCCCAGATGGACAACCTCTCTGGGCCTTAATTTTCCTCATCTTTAAAATGGACTCAAGAACATTTCCTCCTCAGGCAGGGTGGGGGTGAGAGTAAGAGATGGTCGACATCAGTTAGGGTTCTAACATGGGACTGAGGTGGGGGACCCAGTCTCACTCTGCTTCTTTTCTGGTTTTTCCCAGATGTGGAGGTGGATGGGCAGAACTGGACCTTTGCTTTTGATTTCTCCTTCCTGAGCCAAGAAGAAGAGCTGGCGTGGGCTGAGCTCCGGCTGCAGCTGCCCAGCCCCGTGGACCTCCCCGCCGAGGGCCAGCTCACCATTGAGATCTTCCACCAGCCAAAACTGGACACAGAGAAGGACCCAGGCAACTGCCTGAGGCGTCTTCGGATGGAACTGTTCACCATCACTTTGTCCCAGGTCACCTTTTCTTCGGGCAGCATGGTCCTGGAGGTGACCAAGCCCCTCTCCAAATGGCTGAAGGACCCCAGGGCACTGGAGGAGCAGATGTCCAGTCTGTCCAGAGAGTGCTGGCAGCCCTCCCCCACCCCCCCTGTCACTGGCACCAGCGTGCTCCTCATGCTCTACTCCAACCTGCCCCGGGAGCAGAGGCGGCTGGGTGGCGCCACCTTGCTGTGGGAAGCTGAGAGCTCCTGGCGGGCCCAGGAGGGACAGCTCTCCCGGGAGAGGGTCCTGAGACACCGGCGGCATCACTTGCCAGACAGAAGCCAGCTGTGTCGGAAGGTCAAGTTCCAGGTGGACTTCAACCTGATCGGGTGGGGCTCCTGGATCATCTACCCCAAGCAGTACAACGCCTACCGCTGCGAGGGCGAGTGCCCTAACCCCGTGGGGGAGGAGTTCCACCCCACCAACCACGCATACATCCAGGTGTGACGCCAAGGCAGTAAGCCCTGGGGACGTGCTGTCAGAGAGGGGGACAGGACTCCAGCTCTGCTGTCGAATCACCACGTTCAGTCTATTATAGCCATTCAAGGACCTACCTCGTGCCAGGTCCTGTGGGAGGGCCTAGGAGGACTCGGGGACTACCCTATAGAGCCTGTGTGGAGTCATGCCATATGTGGGGGGGTTACCCTTGACACAGGCTTCCCTAGGACTTCTTGTCTTTCATAAAATTAGGGAGTGGGGGTAAAACAGAGGGTCTCGGGTCCCCTCTAGCCCTGACATTCTGTGAAGGAGTCTTTTTGATTCCTACCCATTAGCTGTGTGAAAGCTGCTTATTCTCTTGGATCTCAGCTTTCCTACCTGTGAAATGGGGAGGGCAGTGCCATATCCCTTAGGGTGGCTGTAGGGTTCATGAGATTATTGGTACCCAGCCTATACAGTAGGCGGCAGGTACTAGATGTGTTTGATTCATTAGTGAAACGGGGGCTCTGTTTATAGGGCCATGGTTACAAACAACACTGTTACAGCTCTTGTACTTTTGCTGCCTCAGACTGTAGCTGAGTACTCATTTCGCAGGAGTAGACAAGGCCAGAAGCTGCCACCAGGGGCCACTAGTCAGCGTAAGGGCTAGGAGGTGGCAGAGGGAGTGGGACAAGACCGGTGTAGGAGGGAGGATGAGATGGAGAGAATATAGAGCCTGATGTGGCGGCCTGGTGTTTGAGGTGGCCCTGCCCTGCTCTCAAAGGTCGTAAGGGATCGGAGTGTTTTAATCTATTCCGTGAAGCCTGGAGTGAATCTTTGGGACCTGCAGTCCATCCTCTGTGCCAAGTCCCAGGCAGATTCAGGGCCTCTGAGGAGCATGAGCACGTAAGCTGAGCTCCTCAAGGGAGTCGCTGGTGGGCCACAGCCTCAGAGGACGGCTAGGCTGAGGCCCTCCTGAGCCTCAGCAGGTGCCGCTGACCCCACTAGCCCCCTGCCTTGCCACCAAGCGGAAACCCAGGCAGTCCCCAGTGCCAGCTCTCACACTCTGATCTGAAGAGATGTCCACAGGAACAGGTTCCTAAATGTCAAGGGGGTGTCACCTTTCTTCTTGTTGACTCTGCCTGCCCTTCGCTGGCCAACAAAACAAATCCTATAAGAGCTTCCACGTGAGTCTCTTCTGCTTCATAATTCTGGAACTAAACCAGCAGTTTCTTGGAATATTTTTAAAGTTGGTATTCACTTTAGGCTAGAACAGTAGGACTTGTAAGTTAGCTACTGCTCTACCCAGAAACATGAGCCTTAGAATCTCTTGGTTAGGTTGCATAAAGCTATTTTAGCTGTTAGAGTTGATATATTGCCATGCTGGATGCTGATTCTTTCGTGAAAATCATTTTTCTTCTATTTTTGCATCTACAAACTGATTTTTTTATTTTTACTTTTTAGTACTGGGGATTGAGTCCAGAGGTGCTTAACCAGTGAGCCACACTGAGCCACATCCCCAGCCCTTTTTTATTATTTTTTTTAATTTTGAGATAGGTTCTCACAAAGTTGCTTATAACCTCACTAAGTTGCTGAGGCTGTGATCCTCTTGCCTCAGCCTCCTGAGTTGCTAGACTAACGGACATGTGCTACTCCACCCTGCCAATAAATGATTTTCCACTCTCACTTTCTTACTCCTTACCTAGAAATAATACTCTTCTGACCTACTGGTAGGGATGTGAACTGACTCTCCTCCCCTTCCTTCCAGAGTCTGCTGAAACGCTACCAGCCCCATCGGGTCCCTTCCACCTGCTGTGCCCCAGTGAAGACCAAGCCGCTGAGCATGCTGTATGTGGATAATGGCAGAGTGCTCCTAGAGCACCATAAAGACATGATCGTGGAAGAGTGTGGGTGCCTCTGACCACATCCTGGAGGGATGTCAGATTTGCCTACACTCCAGAAGGTTGGGAAGCTCCTGGAAGACGTTACACTTATCCAGGGAGGAGAAACAGAGGGAAGAAGCAGCTCTGCCCAGCAGAACCGAAGAGGAAGGGCTGCCCGCTCTGTAAATGAAGGGCCCTGTGAGGTTGGCCAAGCCCAGAGGCCCTGGTCAGGAGGAGGGAAGAGAAAGCCTTGCAGAGGGCAGAGTGCTTGCTGGATTTTCTCTTTATCGAAAAGACAGTAGCAAGTAAAAGTGCAAGCGCAAGAATTCTTTACCCAATTTGTTTTTAAATTCATGAACCCCTTAATTGTGTGCAAAGTTGGAGCAAATGTGCATTTATTTTTGAGGTGGGGCAATGCGATCTATAGCTTTGGCGTATTTTCCAAAGCAGTCTGTGAACCACTGCTTCTCCTTCAAAGATTAAGTATCAATTTAGTAGATTAAAACTATTGGCTCTTGTTGCATCAGGCTGGGGTAGGGGAGCCCTGCACATCTTCCTGGTTGGCCAGTGGCAATCTGTTGGCTGTGTTCAGAGGCTCCCTGGCATGGTCTCTGCTAATGAGTTGCATAAACAATAAAGCCATTGTCTAGCTCTCCTAGGCCAGCTGGTGCCTTTAACAAGAGAGCCAGGAACTCCTAGAGGACTGGCCATGTTGGACTACAGAAGCTGGAACCCTCAGACATCCCTGAGTCAGTCTGCTTGGCAGACACAACTCGAGTCTATTAAAGCCGGTGACACTTCACCTCCTCCTCTCAATGTGTGCAGTTAATGAGGGCCTTGCGGTTCCTATTGAGCAGGGGTTAAGGACTTATTCTGGGTGGCAGGAGACATGGGCTGTAGTCACTGAGCTATGTGACCTCAATTGAGTATTCACTGCTCAGCTTCCTCTTGTAAAATGCAAGACGGTGGGTGCTAACATTCATATGGGGTATATTAGAATACATTCTGGGTATGACTGGGGATGTGGCTCAGTGGTAGAGTACCTACGTAACTAGCAAAGTGCAGGGCCCTGGGTCTGATCACCACCACCACCAAAAAAAGTCTTGTTTGGTGGGCTCAGAGACCTTGAGTTTTAAGCCATAGGCTGTCCTCTGGGGCCTTATCCCTGTCATCTCCTTCCAAAGCTTGTAAGGCCTGTCAAGACCAGTCCCTGGCATATTCTTTTGCCACCTCTTTTTTTTTTTGTGTGTGTGTATCAGGGCTTGAACTCCGGGGCACTCGACCACTGAGCCACATCCCCAGTCCTATTTTGTATTTTGTTTAGAGACAGGGTCTCCTCGAGTTGCTTGATGTCTTGCTGTTGCTGAGGCTGGCTTTGAACTTGCGATCCTCCCGTCTCTACCACCAGAGCCACTGGGATTACAGGTGTGTGCCACCACACCCAGCCTTTGTCAGCTCTGAGACTGGCTTACTTCCAGGTTGCACACGCACTACAGAAAGAGGACCCCAAGTTTTCCTACAGGAAGTTGTGGCAGAATATCTGAGCACAAATCTTCATCTTCTGGATGAAAAGGCAGCACTTCTTACCTGCGTAACCTTGTTGAGCACCGCCAAAACAGGGGCTATGTGGCGGGGGAGTACATTTTATAAGCGTGTGAGCCCAGGGAAACTGATCCCCTACCCTGTTTCCCAGGAAGCCTCTCAGCTGGTCCTCCAGCCACAGAATGATCCCAACTGTATGGGAACTTCACTGAGCTGACTTGACTCATCTGTAGCCTCGGTTGAATCAAGGTGACAATCCTGGCCCAGGCTGGGGCTGGACTTGCCAGAACCAGATCTGGGCCTGAGAAACCTCAGTGCCTCAGCAGCAGTACTGATCTAGCTGCTCATTTCCTGAATGGAAACGTACCTGCTCTGGGGTTAGCCCAATTCAGAATCGCAATGGGATCCTGCATCTGATTTTACTCTGGAGGACAGTAGGGCAGGGGCAACCCTGTGAGGTCAGCTTGTCCAATTCTCTTTCCTGAATTAGACCCCAGGAGGCCTCATGGGCTGGCCACAACAGGGTATTGTCCTTAATAGCCATCTACAAATTTTTGGTCACCTAGTTTTGTATCACCTTGGCCTTTAGAATCAAACTCTTGAACCCAACCCTACCACAACCTGAGGGCCTTTGTTGTTTTTAAAGAAGTTCTTAGTTCCCCAGCTGGCCTAAACTTGCCACTCTTCTGTCTCAGCCTCCCAGGTAGCTAGGGTTAAAGGCATGTGTCACTGCACCTGGCTTGGCCTGAAGTTCTCAGAAATGGAAATACCATCCTAGCATGCACAAGGCCCTGGCTTTAACCCCAGCATCTCTCTCTCACTCACACACACACACACCATCCCAGGGCTTTCAAGAATCTTTACCCAATGGCTCTTACATAGCCTGGGCCAAGAAAGTGGAAGATGGACTGACTTCTGGCTCTCTAGCTCATGGGAGCATTTATAATCAGCTTCTGTTAACTCAGAACAGACCTCCCTGATAGCAAGGCCTTGCTTCCCCTTGCAAGATGACAATGCAGGCACAAAGTGGTGACTCCATGCCTGACCCCTGCTAGTGCTTCCTGTGCCAGTGACACAGCAGGGTCATTCTGCTGCCCAGCCAGAGGTCTGTGGGCAAAGCCTACTGCCCTAACCTGGGGAGCAGCTCTCAGCTTGAGGCTGTGGGCTGGCTGGTCACTCTGTCTTTGAGCAAGTACTGCCTGAGCACCGCTGTCCTGCCTGCACTGGGGCTTACAGTAATTTTAACTTGCTCTCAAGGCGAAGTTCCACTTAGTGTTCCTTCAGCAGTACCAAGTCAAGTTCTAAAGGGAAAAAAATGGATGCATTACTATTCATAGCTGGCAGGGGGTAAAAACAGACAAATTTTAAGAGGGCAGCAGAAACATGGAATCACAGGCAAGGAAGTGGCTGTTGCCTCTAGATGGCACCATAACCAAGAGCTATCTCCACCTGAAAAACCTCCCTTTTTATCAATAAGACCCTATCCTTCTGTCCTAATTGCCTTTAGGGCAGAGCACAGGATGTCTGGAAGCGCTTTCAAGGTTATTTTGTCCCCATCTTCCCTTACAGAGGTTTTTTTGTTCTCCTTTCTTTAGACAGGAGCCAGGCTGGGATTACAGGTGTGCACTACTGCACCCAGCCTGGGTGCCTGTTAAGTGATCAAACTTGCTCCACTCCCACACCTGCGCATGGAGGGAATGGAGACCCAGCTGAACAGCTAGCTTCTGGGTGTGCAGGCCAACAGAGCTGGGCTTGAGTTCTTTAACAAGAACTGTTTATCCTGAACTTTCTGTATCTGCAACCAGGTTAAGTGTGCTCCATGATCCTACCCAAGCCTCATGACAATCTAGAACCCCCGCCCCCCTTTCACAATTGAAAAACTTTCTTTACTCCAGAGAAAACCAAGGCACAAGAGACTTGAATCTTGCTGTATGGAGGCGACTCAGCTCCCAGCAGCAACGTTGGAAATGAAATTACCCAACTCCAAGGCCTCTGCCCTTAACCTCTGCACTGGAAATAAAACTGGACCTTTTACAGTCTGTGAACAGAGCCCACATAATAATTTTCCTACAGGAAAACTTAAGGTCATGTGGGCTCTGTTCACAGACTGTAAAATATGAGAGGACGATTCTTTTTTTAGTATTAATTTGGGGACTTGCTGGTTTAACAGCAGGAGTCTGATGCTCATGCAGCACACCTTGGTTTAAGACACCAGACATGCACTTGTCTAATGAAGGCTCCCAAGGGCCAGAAACAGCCCTTCAGAGAGAGGGAAAGGCATGTGGGCCTCCTCAGGGATGATGTACACAAAGTTGCCAACTACTTCCACTCTCTGCCCCATCAGCAAAGACTCCACAGATGTGAAATAACCCTCAACAGTTCACCTGAAACTTTGAAAAAACTAAAACACCAAATTGAGGCTGGGTGTGTGCAGGGAGTAGCTCAGGGGTAAAGTGTATGCTTAGCAAGTTCAACGGCCTGGGTTCAACCTTCAGCACAAGACTCCACATTGATACTCAAGATCTTTATTGATTTAACTGTAACAGCAACCATTGGTGAGAATTGATTTTCCCCCCCCCGCTAATTTCCAAACACCTGCTGGTTTGGAAGAACAGTTAAAAACAAAAACTGGTCATGGAATCACACAGGACTGCCTCAGAACTGCATGGTGCCCTCCGTTAACCATCCCGACAGTGAATGGATGGGAGGGGTGAGGGGACAACAAACACATCAAGGGAGAGGACAGGAAGACCAAGAAAAGTGCTGGCAGTCTCTGCTTTTCCATTTGATGTGGTTGGAACTGGTGGTACTAGACAGGGAAGCTTTTTATACAAAATATTTTAAAAAGATGCTTAAAATGGACACCAGAATACATGAGCATCCTCGCGGCTCTTCTAAACACTTTCTTTAAGGTTTACCCTGGGGTTGTGGAGGTCTCCTCACCCCGGTGGAAAAAGGGGGCTCGTCTGCAGGTAAAAGGCAAGGCACTGGTGCAAGGGACTTGGTGATTTGGATCAGACACCAAGAAGGAGTAGGATGGTTGGCCCAACTGGCCCCTTAGCTCAAACTAGTGTTCCTCCCCCACTCCCCTGCTTCCCAGTAAGAACTGCTCTTGGCCTGGGCCTTTTGTCTTTCTTAAAGACTCAGCTGAAGAGGAACACAGCAACAAGAATGAATATGCTGTGCTGGATTCCTGGAATTCCCTTTAAGTTTAATGTCCTGGAATTTGGTTTTAAGCACCGGAAAGAGCTCCCTTTGGAAATTTCAGCATGGTCAAGTGATTATCAAGCACTGTAGAATCTCTCTGCCAGCCTCCCACCTTGGAAAGGTGGCAGAGGAAGAGTTTAAATTCCCTGGCAAAGGTTTCAGCTCAGCATGGTCTGCCAGGGCCACGGGCAAAGGTGAACACGCAGAGAGAAACCAAAGACCATTTGAACAGGGACTCAAACAACTTTCTGCTCAATCTAAGCTTTGTCAAAAGGTATCAACTTCCAGGACTAGCCTAAAGAAATCAGTGTAAATTCCAGAAGGTGGGAAAGGTGTTATGAATGATTAACTGAAAAAACGAGTACATAGCAATCACCCTTAAAGTCTTTAGTTAGAAATTTCTGTGAGTTAGCCTCAAGGAAACTCTACTACTAAAACAGGAAACAGTAACCAGAACACAGGATGTCCCTAAAGTATAAGTACTCTGAATTGTGACCCACCTGCCTCAAGACCTGATATCAAGAGCTAGGAAGGTAGCTCAGTGGCAGAGCACTTGCCTAGTATGCTGGACAGCCCTGGATTCAATTCCCAGTACAGTGACAAAACCAAACCAAACCCCAATTTCATCTCTAATTAAAATCTGAGAGGAAAGGAACAATGGGGTAACTACTCCCCCTTCAAATTTCTGACAGGTATTGCTCCCAGAGAAACAATATTCTTTATAACAAACGCTAAATGATTGGGAAGTGATTGGGCTTCGCAGATTATTAAATTGCTTCTACATACCTATAGTCCAAAAAACATGCCAAGGAGGGACAGTCTTGAACCAGCGAGTGAGGCCTTCTCTTGAGGAAAATGCAAAGGGCCATATCCCAGCTTCCAGAAGCTGGCATCCACAATGAATAGCAGGGAAAGAGATCCCATCTCTGGGACATTGCTACCAATGTGAGCCCTTTACATCGGTTACCTTGGATCAAAGCAGGGACTCTCTTTTCTCTGGCTTCAGGAAGGAAGGACTAGGGGGAAACCCCACAATCCTAGCTGAATTCTGATGGAATGTGGGATAAAGCCTGAGAGTTCCAAAAGAGCCAATAAATAAATAAAAGACCACTTACTTTTACTCCACTCCAAATCAGCAGGAAAACCAAAATCAATGGAAGGTGCTTCAGAGATGAGCCCTGTACTTTGCTTATGGCTGCCTCAGCAACAAGGCTTCTTATTCAAGTACAGGCTAAAGCAAGCACAGTTACAGAAAAGGAAATGCTCAGGAGCTCAGTGTAAATCCAAACAAGAATTTGCATCTTTTTAGATGTCTGAAATTGCTAAAGACTTGGCTGGGAACAAGTGCCAGAAACCCACAGTAGACATTCACCAGGAATGTGTTGACTGACAAATGGCCTCTAGGTTTCTTTTGAGGGTGAAAAAGAAAACTGCTTCGTTTCAAGAACACAATGACATCAAGAAGCCCAGGACAAAATGAGCATACAGAGCTACCTACACATAGGCTTAACAGGGCAATCAAGCACAGAAAGATGGCTGTCATTCTCAGGTGTTCCCTGGTAAAGTGAAGGTGCTTCTTGGGTGAGAGAACTAACTCAAGCCTGCAAGCTGGTGTAGGTGAAGATAACAAGTATCATACACTGACTCATGTAGGGACCTGGCTTCCTGACACTATCATCTGTTTCATCCTGAATCTTTCCTGTCTTCGGTTCTATAACCTAACATCTAATTCAGATTTACCCCTTTGCTTGACAATCCCCATTTTAATTAAGACAGCTTTAGTGGTTTAGCTGGAAGGCCCCAATTCCTTCCATCAATTACTGGCTAAAAGAAAGTAAAGTGGTTAATGAGTCTTAGAGACCAAATCTAAGCTTTGCACATAAGCATCCTTGAGCAGCTAGTAGTCAGACGGGTGTACATATATTACAGTTCTCCTGGGAACTGCCATTTCTTGCTACCTCTCTCAAAGCCATCAGGTAGCTTTGGCGAATAGAAGAAGGTTTGTCTTACCCTAGCTTGGTGATACATACTTTAGAGAATTGTTTTTGGTAGCAATATAGTTCACTTAGATTAAACCTACCTCCCTGTTGACCTGTTTTTGTTTTTTTGTGGTGCTGGGGATCGAACCCAGGGCCTTGTGCATGCAAGGCGAGCACACTACCAACTGAGCCATATCCCCAGCCCTGGTTTCATCTTCTGTTGGGAGTGTGGTTTAAGGGTACCACAATTTTCTCTTTCCCTGCCTCCCTCTAATGTCAGGGAGAAGCCAGGCATCATGGTATGAAGACACTTGTGCTGCTCTGCAGAGATCCACGCGGGAAGAAAACTGAGGCAGCCTGCCCAACAGTTACAAAGATGGAATTTGAAAGTGGATTCTCAGGTTGAGGATGCAGCTCAGTAGGTAGTGTTTGCCTAGCTCCAGATGACAGCAAGCCCTGTGCAGATCTTGCCTGCAACTCCATAAGACCTGTGCTAGAACCACTACGCTAAGCTACACCCAAACACCTACCCTACAGAACTGATAACATTTGCTATATTATTAAATTTGGAGGCAATTTCTTATATAGCCAGAAAACTAATACAGATAGGAAAAAACTTGGCCTGGAAGCCCAACACCTAGAAGCCAGCTAGTTTCTACTCCTGTGCTCTCATGAATGATACACCAAATACAGAATATGAGAGCTGGGGAACCCTTTGCTTCTGCAAAGAAGGCAAAACCATAACAGTATATGTCTGTCTCGGTCATTTGTCATGAAGATTGATTGTCCCAGAAGTATAGAAACATGGTTTCCTCATAAAATAAAAAGTATAAATAGTTCTAAGATTTAAAGAACTCTCATTCAGATAGTAACTTATGGTGTTTCCTCCCCAAGAGAAAGTCAGGAATAATATTCACTTAGGGCTTCATCTGGGAGGTTCCTTCTAAACACCCAGAGCTAAACTATGTATTAGATTCTGGCTTGCTCTGAAAGTGATTCTATGAGGCATGACATAAAGATGCCATCTACTGGAAGTTTATCTGTTGTCTTGTGCAATTATTTTTGCCATGCTGGTTTATGGAGATCAGAGTATGTTTAGTAATGGTAGCCTCCAGGAAAGAAATACTCCAAGCAGTGAGGAGGTTCTAGTAGGAAAAGGTCAAGGGACTGGGCAGCTCCTGCATGACACAGGAGACGCTCCCAAGAAATTCTAGAAACATATCCTCTGATTAAGGGTCATGTGCCGAGATTCCCCAAGATGGAGAGAAAGGGGCAAATGGTATTTTGGTACTATTCAAATGGTCATGTTTTAAATCCATTTCCTGTTGTGGGCGAGTGAGGAGCCCAAGTTTTCGGAGGCAACAATAAAATCAAGAAAAACATACTCTTCTGCTCACTGACACCTGCTTGCTGCCAGCTGGAGTCAGATTCCACAGGATGCCACCACCAGCATATGAAGAATAAAAAGCTTCACTCCCAGAGAACCAAGCTCTAGGTACAAATAGGTCCTGAGCAAGCTTCTTACGTAAATGACAGTGCAATTTAAGTTTTTCTAAGACTATGTAAAGCGAAATTTGGAGTTTAATTAAAATCAGAACAGGGATACATTAAACAAACAAACAAAAATACTTTTCTGATTATCAATTTGACTCAAAGCATCCCCAAAACACTGGAGATCCAGCTTATTCCTGAGACATCAATCATTAAAAAAGATTTTTACTCTTTGAACTATTCACATTTTTGTAGCAGAAAACAGAACAAAGTTCCGCAGATATACTTCTTCTCTTCTTTCTAAAAGGTCTTCACAAGTAGGGTCTTTTCATAGTTCAAAAGAAAAACAGCTTTCTTTCCTAGTCAATGGAACCGTTACTTCCACCCTGGGATCTGGTCTCTTAAGAGAGCTCAGGGCGCCCAATCCAACCACAAATTCCCAGGATACCAGTGGCTACTTTACTTGCCTTCCTCTTAGGGGATGGAGGGACCAATCTTTTGAGGGAGGCACCCTAGGATTACTGTGCCAGTCAATAGTACCAGGAGAGTGGGGGTGGGGGGAAGGGGGGGTGACAACAAGTCAGGGGAGGGGTAAGGAAAAGAACAAGGCTTTCCAGAACAAGCCACAGCAAGGCAGAATGGTCCAGTTTTATAAACCACTCACAACAAATTCCAAACACACACACCCAAAACTTAAGGGGGAAGGAAAGAGTTCAGAAAAACTGGGGAAACAAAGGATGGTGACATGGAACAGCAGACTATGGACATTTCTTACCTTCCTAACACTGGAAGATGTTTAGTTAAAAAGTTGCTGTTCAAAATTGTACTGAAAACATATCTAAAAATAGGTCTGTAGTCCTCTTAAAAATAAAAGGTCACTCCTCATTTAAGAGGAGTGCCAGATATTATCAGATACCAACACTTGAGGTATCTTTGATGTATATTTGAAAGATGGCCTGGTAGAGGAAAGGGAAGGAGGGAGGGGGGAGGGAGGGAGGAGNAAGGAGGGAGGGAGGGAGGGAAGGAGGGAAGTGAAAATTCAGAGTATGATGGGAATGGTTAAAAAAAAAAAGGAACACATTTTTAAGCCCATGCTTATTTATCCCAGCAGCCAAACAAAGCAGATCCAAACAGGAAAAATATGTAGTTCTCTTCTAAGAACATTCTGAAAGTCAACTTTAAACTCAAAATAGAAGAAACTGAAATCTGAGACAACAAATATCACAATGTTGATTGGATTTTTAAATAGCTGACTACTAAAACTGGGTACTGAAATGGTTCAACAGTCTTCAGAGGTCATTCTTAGGCATTATCTGGCAGAATACTAGGATTAGTCCTTACCCACCATGTGGAGACCAAAGTGCCTCAATTCCTTCTTATGAACCTGCTCTGGGAGCAGAAAAAAATCACGTGGAGATCTCACAATTCAGAGAACTCTGCCAGCAACAAGATTCAAGCAGGGAGGAATGGCAGAAGAATGGTAAAGTACACCTGGTTACCAAGGACTCCCTTCAGTGGTAAAGATTAAAAGTATCTGCACAAATTTATTTGCACTAAGTAAAGGAATGGGAAGACGAACTATAATACCAAAGACAGAAGATACTCCTCCCAGAGGAAAGAGGGGAAGTAGACTTCAGAATAGCGTCACGGGGTACTGCTACCAGAGTTGTACAAACTGTCCCTAAGGACAAACAACTCAAACTCAAAAGAGAAAGCAGCCCTCTTTTTGTAATTTCCCCATTCTGGATCTAAAGACCCCAAACCCAGCACTAAACAAGTAGGATTCAAGGAAGAGAGACAAAGAAAAGAACACAAATAATGATCAACCAGCCAAATCTCTGTATCCCAGAAATCCCAGCTGGTAGAGTGAGACTTGATTTGGAATAAATCTGAAGTGGAGAGTGGTTCCAATAGAGAAATGACCAGTGAAGCCACAGTTAGTTTTCCTCTATGGACCGCTTAGTTCTAAGGAAACACCCCAAGGGCCTTCAAGCTAATCTAACTGGGCAGGGATAGGAAAGGGAGGAGAAATGGTCAGATGAATCTCATCTTCCCATCATTTGGCACAGAGGAGGAGGGAGAGGTGGAGATGCATTGGGGATGCTGGTGCTGCCTCTGTGTCTCTTCACTGTTGATCCTACAGCCAGATCAGGTACACAATAGGCATTGGTGTTGCTGCTTTTCTTCTCCTCCTCACAGGGAAGTCAGATATCCATCTCAAACTGAGCATCATCCCCTGGGTAGGATGAAGAAACACAAAGTTTAGCACAAAAAGAAAAGCAAAACACTTTTAAATATCATTTCCTATACACAAGGGTCAAGAAAATAATTCAAACAATCCCACTCTCTGCTACTTTAAAGCACTCATTCTGTTTTACTTTGCTTTGCCTAATATTTTTAATTTTCAGTTCATTTGTTTTTGTGGTGCTGGGGGTCGAATTCAAGGCTTTGCACATGCTATGCAAGTGGTCTACCACTGAGCTATACCCTCAGCCCTTGGCTGGCCTTTTTTATATGGAATTAAAAAAAAAAAAAAAATCACATCACTTGTGGGGAAGAGAAAATGGAAAAAGAACACGAGTGAACTTTCCCAGAATACCCTTGTCCATAGTTCACAACATAGCAGCTTCTAGGAGCTCTCTGCCAGAGATCAAGTCAGCACACTCTTCTGGAAGCTTTGAACTTGAGACCTTCTATGTATTGAGACTTTGTTCATTAAAAACCAAAGTGAACTGGGCACAGTGGCACATGCCTATAATCCCAGGGACTCGGGAGCTGAGACAAGAGGATTTTGAGTTCAAAGCCAGCCTCAGCAAAGGCAAGGTGCTAAAGCAATTCAATGAGACCCTGTCTCTAAATATTAAATACAAAATAGGGTTGGCGATGTGGTTCAGTGGCCAAGTGACCCTGAGCTCAATCCCCAGTACCCCCTCCCCCACGCTCCAAAAAACAAAAACAAAAACACCCATGTGAAGGCCAGGCAGAGTGGCACACACCTGCACACCTGTAATCCCAGAGACTCAGGAGACAGAGGCAGTAGGCAAGTTGAAGGTTAATCATGGCAACTTAGCAAGACCCTGTCTCAAAACTAATAAGGGGTGGGGATGTAGCTCAGTGGTACTGTAGTATGCCTAGCATGTGTGAGGCCCTGGTTTGATCCCCAGTACTGGGGGGATCAAAGTGCAACCCCTGAGGTTTACTCAAGAGCTGGCCATTTCTACATCATTATTCTGCTTCTACAGAGGTAAAAAGAGGACCCATTATTAATAAAGGTGTCTGTCTGTGTGGGAAACAAACCATACTGCTACACCCACATAATTAGAAGATATCTTTCTTCTAAAGAAAAAAGGTCTATTCTCTAAAGACGATGGAAATGGGAGCTCTGACATCCTCTCTGTATGTGAGTGTGTGTGTGTATGTGTGTATGGGAGGGCGGGGTGTTCATCCCTGGCCCGATAAAGCCTCGGCCAGGCAGTCCTTCAGGTATGGTTCCAAGAGTCAACTTTGGGTTAACCATGCCCTGACTCTGGATTGTTTTCCACCCACCAATGAGATTTGATCATAATTTGGAACTCAGGGCTTCCGAAGCAGTTCAATAAACTTTGGGAGGTGAGAGGACTTCAGAGACATATATCTATTAAATATCATTATACCTGTTGTATCAACATTTTTCAACCTACAGAAAACTGACATAAAAATTCCTAGAGCCACCCCCTTGGTACCCAACACTGGCATCCCTTACCAACTGTATGCTTCCTGTCATGATTGTTCAAGTTGTTCAAATTGTTTACTTCTACTTTGGAGTCTTCAATTAAGGTGCCAGGGCTAGTGACTCCTGGGATATTGGGCAGATGGCAGGGTGGGGTCTGAGCCATGGGAGAATTGCGACGATCCAAAAGAAACTTCCTATCATAAATGATTCGAGTTCCTGGAAAACAGGGTTGAAAAGAATTTGAAATAAATTAAGGGGCTACCAACATATAACACTAAGGGATTTGGTTTGAATTCCACCTAATTCTAATCTTTAAGGGTTTTATAATTCAAGTCAAAATTCTAACTTCCCAACCTGTGAACAGGCTTCACTGGCATCTGGAATGCCTTTTCTTCCTCTTCTGGCAGGAAACTCCTGCACATCCTTCAACAGAGGTAAACAGGACCCATTATTAATAAAGATGTCTGTCTGGGAAACAAACCATACTGCTACACCCACACAATAAGAAGATATTTTTCTTCTTTTCTGCTCAACACCACTTCCTCTGTTAAGCCATATTTTCTCCCCTTCTTTTAACCATTCTTTCTCTTAGCTTGCACAAACACTTCACTTAGGACAGACTCCTGTACATCTATTGACCTCTCTCTGTAGTTTACATTCTTGATGACAAAGCAATGTCTTATTTATAAATATCTCATCTGCATCCTAACATTAAAATGTCCAAAACAAGTTTTTAAATGAATAAATAAATATGTGGGAAAAACAGACAGCCACCTTTAGGTCAAAGGCTTTTTCCAAAGACTGACATCCTCCCCACAGTAGAACTCTATTCCACAAAACAATTGGCTTGCTGGTAAGAAGTACCTGAATGTTTTACAAACAACAACAGTTCTGAAAAGCACACTTTACCCGATAGTTATGAAAACCTGCTGTTTACAAGCGAATATCAGGTACCTAAAAAGGAACTCAACATCACTAACCATCAGGAAACACAAATCAAAAATCCCAGTGAGCTATCACTAAAGTAGAAACAACTTCCATATAATCCTCCAATATCACTTTGGGATATCTATTCTAAGGAAATGAAATCAGTAGCTCAGAGATGCCTATACATCCATGTTCATTACAGCCTAGCCAAGACATGGACACAACTTAAATATCTGTCAATTAAGTGACTGGATAAAGAAAATGTGGTGTAGCTGGGTGTGTGACTCAGTGGTAGATCATTTGCCTGGCAACGAGGAGGACCTGGGTTCAATACCTAGAACTGCAAATAATAGTAATAATAATGAAATGTACATGTACACACGCTTATACAGAGGAATATTATTCAGCCATAAAAAGGAAATCTTGCCACTTGTGACTACATGGATAAACCTTGATGGCAGATGAATCTTCTGAGTGAAATAAGACAGAAACAAATATTCTATAATCTCACTTGTATGTAGTACCTAAAAAAAGTACAATTCATAAAGAGTAGACTCGGGGCTGGGGTTGTGGCTCAGTGGTAGAACACTCGCCTAGCATGGGTGCGGCACTGGGTTTGATCCTCAGTACCACATAAAGATAAATAAGTAAAGGTATTGTGTCCATCTACAACTAAAAAATATTAAAAAAAACAACAACAACAAAAAAAGAGTAGACGTAGATGCCAGGACAGGGGAAATGGGGAAAAGATGGTCAAAGGGTACAAACTTTCAGTTACAAGTTTAAGATCTGGGGATCTAAATGTACAGCATGGTGACTATACTTAACAATACTGTATTAAAAGCTTGAATTCTGCTGAGAGTAGATCTTAAATGTTCTTACCATATACTAAAAAAGGTAATTATATGAGATAATAGATGTGTTAAACTTGATTGTGGTTATCATTTCACAATATATACACATAAAATCATGAACCTGTACACCTGAAATTTATACAATTTCATAAATCATACCTCAGAGTACTATCCATTCTTTTAGTCATGGTCTTCTCAAGTTACTAATGACCATAAATAAGATACAAAACTAAGCAACAATTAGAGATGTCTGATGTTGGCCCAAAGTAGATGTGTGAAGCTCTGTTGCTGATTCTACGACCTCAGCTGGCTCAGGAAGAAAGAATGTGGTGATCCTTAGTGACGTCTGCTAAAGGGGTTGACAGTGGAAAAAGGAAGTGGTAGCCCAGCATCTCTCTCAACTCTAAGTAACAAAGGCAAGTAATAGACTGTGGCTACCCTGCTTACATTAGGCTTAAGTGTGGAGGGTGATGCTTTCAGGGTTTAGGCATCCAAATTAAAGGCAATATTATATGTTGAAGTAAAATTACCTTACAAAGCTATTCAGTTTAAAGAAGCAGAACCTAAATTACTACTGGCACAATGACTTCCTCAACAGGACTCCTAGAGCTCAGGAAATAATACCAAGAAGTAACAAATGCAATGATATCAAATTAAAAAGCTTCTGCACAGCAAAGGAAATGAGTGTGAAAAGAAAACCTACAGAATGGGAGAAAATCCTTGCTAGTGACTTTTCTGATAGAGGATTAATATCCAGAATATATAAAGAACTCAAAAAACTTACCAACCCCCCCCCCACATAACCCTATCAAAAAATGAGCAATTTCTTCTCAAAAGAAATTAACATTTTTAGCAATTAGGGAAATGCAAACCAAAACTACACCAAGATTTCATCTTGCTCCAGTTAGAATGGTAGCCATCAAGAATATAAGTAATAATAAATGCTAAAGAGGATATAAGAAAAAAGGGACATTTTTAACACTGTTGGTGGGACTGTAAAAATAATACAATCACTATGGAAACCAGCATGGAGATTCCTTAAAAGATTGGGAATGAAGCCACCATATGACCCAGCTATATCATTCCTTGGTATCTGCCCTAAAGAACTGGTGTGAGCATTTAACAGTGATACATGTTTACAGTAGCATGATTCACAATGGCCACATTATGGAAAAGCCTAGGTGTCTGTCAATGGATGAATAGATAAAAAAATGACCCACAGACACACACAAAATGAAGTTTTATTCAGCCACCAAGAAGAATGAAATTATGTCATTTGCAGGAAAATGGATGGAAATTGAGAGCATTAGGTTAGCAAAATAAGACAAGCTCAGAAAATCAAGGGTCATATGTTTTCTCTTAGATGTAGAAGCTAGGGAGAAAAGAGGAAAAAAAAAAAACACACACACACACACACACACACACACGTGTGTGGGACCTCATGTAAACAGAAAGGGACCAGGGGGAGGGAAGGTACTAGGAAATAAAGCTGACCAAATTATATTGTTATATTATGTGTATGTATCAAATGTAATAAAAGGTTCCACTATTAGGTAGAATTATAATGTACCAATTAAAAAAAAAGAAAGAAAGAAAAAAAAACACTATCGCCTAACAGAGACCTTTAGATTCTCAAGCAGAAAAATAAGAATACTCCTGTCATATTATAATAAAAAGAATAAAACTATGAGATGTTCTTCCCCCCATGTTTCAGTCAGCTCAGGCTGCCATACCAAAATATCAGACTGAATGATTCAAACAACCAAAATTTATTATCTCACAGTTTTGGAGTCTAGATGTCCAAAATTAAGGTGCCAGCATAGGTAGTTCTGGTGAAGGGTGTTCTCACATGACAGATGAGCAATCTCTCAGGTTTTTCTACTTGTAAGGACACTAAACCCATCATAATCATATCTAAACCTGATTACCTTTCCCAGGGTCCCTAATACCATCATAGATCCCTTAATATCATCACATTGGGAGTTAGGGCTTCAACATGCAAATTTTGGGAGATAGGATTCAGTCCATTGCACACCATTTACACCCATTCTAAATGGATTCTAATCTATTAGGGTTTGGAAATCAGCAATTGGCTTATTAGAATGATATGCAAAATCATGGCAAACATGATGAGAGAGGGCCTGACAGATTTCCAAGAACAGGGAAGGGGCTTTAGTGGATGGACCTTGCACACCTGTGTGTCATCTACACTCTCTCTCTCTCTTTTTTTTTTTTTAGTGCTGGGAATCAAACCCAGGGCCTTTTTCACACAGGGCAAGCACTCTACCAACTGAGCTTCATCCCCAGCCCTCAACTAACTCTTGTTCATGACTAGATTTCAGAAAGGTGAGCTTTCACATTCAACCTGCAATTTGAAACAAGATCATTCTAACTTCTGCAGTACTTTTATACTGCTACCCAGTTTGGAAAATACAGTGAGGAGGTGGTTAAAAAAAAAAAAAAAAAAAAAAAAAGCACAGGACAGAAGCAATATTTCTAAATTATATGTAGTAAAGAACTGAACCAACTATGGCATAGGTAGTAGGAATTATGCCTTAATGTGTGAGTTATGAGAGAAAGTTTGAAAAACCATGATCTGGCTAGGGTTGTGGCTCAGCAGTAGAGTGCTTGCCTAGCATGTACAAGGCCCTGGGTTCGATCTTCAGCACCACATAAAAATAAACAAAATAAAGGTATTGTGTCCAACTATAACTAAAAAATAAAATATAAAAAAAAAAAAAAGAAAAACCAGGCAGACCTGATAAAATACAAGGTTTAAAAAATAGTTTTACTGGGCTGGGGATATAGCTCAATTGCATGCACAAAGCTCTGGGTTCAATCCCCAGCAGCACCACCAAAAAAAAAAAATTATTTTAAAGAGAGAGAGAGAGAGAACTTTTTAATATTTATTTTTCAGTTTTCGGTGGACACATCTTTATTTTATTTTTATGTGGTGCTGAGGATTGAACCCAGCGCCCCGCGCATGCCAGGCGAGCACGTTACCGCTTGAGCCACATGCCCAGCCCCAAAAAAAGTTTTATAGAGATACAATTCATATATAATTCATCCATAAACAGTGGTGCACAGACCTGTGATCCCAGGAACTTAGGAGGCTGAGGAAGGAGGATCACAAGTGTGAGGCCATATTCATCAACTTAATGAGACCCTCTCTCAAAAAAAAAGGGCTGGGGTATAGTTCAGTGGGAGAGTTCCCTTGGGTTCAATTCCCAGTATAAATAAGCATATAAACAGAAAGAAAAAAAAAAGTCTATAAAAATTCAGTAGAACCCATACTTCTAATTTTTATCTTTTCCTGGTCTAGCAATATCTAGCATGACACCTATGATATTAGGCAGTGGCAGCTAGTTACAGTTCTCAGTCAGGTACACAATCAAGAGGGTAAGTAACTGGATTTTCTGTACTATACTGCTAAGCTATGAGGTTTGTAGGTTAGTGTATTATATACATTTTCAACCTGTGATTATTTTCAACTTACAATATGTTAATCAAGATGTAACCACATTGTTAATTGAGGAAAATCTGTACTTTTTCCCTCCGACATATATTTGTACATATACATGAGGTAGAGTGGGATGCTCTGCTTTGATTTGTGTACATACTGGGTAGTGACCAACTCCAGATAATTAGTAGCTCTATCACTTTAATCATTTGTTATTTCTGGATGATGATACATAATACATTATTGTAATTATACAATAATACATTATTGTAATTTCTTTTTTCCTTTTCTGCATTACTGGGGATTGAACTCAGAGGTATTCTACCACTGAGCTACATAAGTTGCTCAGGCTAGCCTCAAACTTGTGATTCTCCTTCCTTAGCCTCCCAAGCAGCTAGGATTACATGTGCAACCTGGATGCATTTCCTTTTCTATGAAAACAATCATACTCCTTGTTCTTAAATTGGAAAGGCATAAAAAACACAATTTACTGATTTTCAATTTTTACAATCAAACTGTTCCAGGATAATGGAGGACTAAGGTTGACAGATTGAGACAGAGTTTAACTATATTTTTATCTCAAACCTATTATTATTTGGAATTTTAGAGGTAACTACAAAAAACAAAATTCAACTACAAAAATTGGTAGTTGGGGCTGGGGATGTAGTTCAAGATAGAGCACTGGCTTAGCATATATGAGGTCCTGGGTTCCATCTCCAGCATAGATAAGAAAACAGGAAATGAAAGGTAGAAAGCAATAAAATACCCTAAATTCCTTGTCTTTTCTAATAAGGAGTCAGTACTATTGTCTAGTATTAGAAATTATGGTATATTATTTATAGCAACCGTGGTAACTAAACAAACATTATAAACAGAAAATGTTAGTTCACTGGCAATTTTTTTTTTTTTTTTTTTTTTTGGTGGTGCTGGGGAATGAATGTATGGGCTTTGCCCATACATTAGGCAACTGCTCTACTGCTGAGCTACGTCCCCAGCCACCTGGTGGCATTTTATGTGCTTCTATGCTGTTTTGTTTATAAAATGTGCATATATTACTTAGTCTTCATGTTTAAATTTCAGAACAAATATGAGCATTTATAGATATAATTTTTTTCATCCCCTAGTGACCAGATTTTAGGATAACTCTATACTACCTTGATCCCACCACATTCTCTAGAGCTGATATTACTAGGAAAAATCAGGAGCAAAATAGAGTCCCTTTAATGGAGAATAGAGAGGAGAAAAAAATGCACTCCCTTTTGATCTAAAAACGAATGATTCTCAAATGGTAGAAAACAACAAGGCCAATGAGAGCTGAAATGATACTTGCCAAGATGGCTGATACAGAAACAGGTCATTCAAGCCTAAGGGCCTCTTTCAAAACCAAGCATCATAGATTAAATAATAATTAATCCATATATCAAGCTATATATACCTAAGAAATGTTGGGAAAAAAGCACAGAAAGTCCACAGTATCCTGATTAACTTACAGGGTAGTTGTTACTAGACTTTCACTGGGTCCTCTACCATCCAATTCTGTTTAACCAAGGCTGCTTCCAAAATGAAGCATCCTTTTATACAAATGGACAGCTTTTGGGGGGTGGGAGCGGGTGTTAAGTAACTTGCCTAAATTGCACAGCTTGAATAAGCCAGTAACAAAATCCTCTAAGGCTGAGATGGTCCTGTTTTCATATAATAATAGAGGATGGTGGAGTTGAATGGGCTTTCCTCATGGGACTTTTTTCAGCAGAAAGCAAAATCTCATAAAACCTCTAGCAGATTTCCCCCTACATCCCATTTGGCCAGAACTGGGTCAGATGCCCACCAGATCTAACACCGTGGAAGCCATGACTAGCTTAGAGAAGTCATGGTTATATCCCTGCTCTTGGCAAACTGCCACTTAGGAAATCAGGGAATTTATGACAGCATGGAAGAGGAAATAGATGTTGGACAGAAAACTAACAACACCAATCACATATGTTTAATATTTATCCACATTTAATAAATATTAACCAGAATGGGTTTAAGAAATTGGGAGGATGGAAGGTAAAAAGTACACAGAAGAGTGTGCGTATGTGTATATATGTATGTATGTACATATATGTATATTTTTTCCCACCTCCAAGGAAAGAGTAAATATGTCAACTAAAATCCTCATCTTCCATAGTAAGACACCACTTAGGATGAAAAAAGTTCTGGAAAGGGATAATGGTAGGTAATGATTATAAGAGCACTGTGAATGCACTTACTGCCAATGAACTACACACTTAAAAAGGTAAATTTTATGCTACATACATTTACCACCATAAAATACACTTTAAAAGATCAGTGACAATGCTAAAAGAATTATAAGGAATTGAAACAAAAATGCTTGCCACTTATTTTATAAACCAAGAGAACAATACTGCTAGGGCAGCAGAGACCACGAAAAACTGAATTTAAAAACAACAACAACAAAGCACTTGGCAAGTACCACCCACCCCCATAATAAATAGGGAAAATAAGAAGTAAAAATACAGAAAGGACTATAAAGAGTTTTACTCCTTCTATTTAGAAAGGTGATGATAACAAGGTCTGTGTTTGACTGGTTTAGAGAATATCCATGATCAAACTTCAATTTTATTTTATTTTAATTTTTTTAAATATTTATTTTTTAGTTATAGTTGGACACAATATCTTTATTTATTTTTATGTGGTGCTGAGGATCGAACCCAGGGCCTCTTACCTGCTAGGTGAGTGCTCTACTGCTGAGCCACAATCCCAGCCCCAAACTTCAATTTTAAACATTGTTCTTTTTTAAAAAAACATTTTTTTAGTTGCAGATAGACATAACACCTTTACTTTATTTTTATGTGGTGCTGAGGATCCAACCCAGTGCCTCTCATGTGCAAGCCGAGCTCTCTATCACTGAGCTACAACCCCAGGCCTTAAACATTGTTGTTTGTGAAGGTTCTGGATGAATAGACTCCTGAAAAGCTCTATCAAAGGAAACTAAAAGCTGCGAGTCTCAATATCCTCCAGGGAGACTGGTAGTGGCTGAACCACATTAGGCATGCAAAACCATCAAATCCCTAAAGTACTAGTAAGATTAATAGAGACAATTTTTACATCAACAAAAGACCCAACTAGAAGCCTCAGGGCCTTTTAACAATATGGCTAAACACTATGGCAAATGGAAGGCACCCAAGGTTTGTGAAATATCTATCCAATTATCCCTTGATTAATTTCAAGATTCAATAATTGGGAGCAAGATTTCCAAGATATTAATGTTTAAGAATGGACTCTGGGGCTGGGATTGTGGCTCAGCGGTAGAGCGCTTGCCTAGCATGTTCGAGGACCTGGGTTCGATCCTCAGTACCACATAAAAATAAATAAATAAAGGTATTGTGTCCAACTACAACTAAAAAAATAATAATTAAAAAAAAAAAGAATGGACTCTGCCCAATCACTTAGGCCACCTCCACAATAGAACACACTCTAGGCTAAAAGAGAAGCTGATCAAATGATTTTCTATTCAAAAGGTCCAGGGTTAGAAAAGAACTTACAGAGGATCTGGGGGAAGTCTCTCATTTTACAGATGAAAAAACACATCCAGAGAAGTTAAAAGTATTTGCAAAAGGTCACACAGTGACAAAGGTATCATGACACAATACAAACAACACAGGTACTCTAGACAAATCTGGTTTACTTGAATTTAGGTTTCAAAATGAGTTGAATCAGATGCTGAGGGCTAGGTACCGGGTCCAAAATGGTAATATGACACCATCCACCCTTAAATAAACGCCTACCGACTTTAAGTCTATCTCAACCATCAGGAAATCTGAGTCAAAATGAAGTATATCAAATACCCCCACTGCTCTTTGGGCTTGTACACCTGGAAATAAATTTTCTCTCCAGAAATGCCTGGCTCTGATTACAAGAAAATATAGGCTAAATATGTAGACTGCATCTCGGATCAATTCTTTGGATTCAATTTCACAGATGTTTTCAAGTCACTGTAATGCTAGTAATTAATTAACAATCACTGCTAATGGTATGGAGAAAACACTTTAGGATTCAAACCTGGCTTTCATTCCTACTATTGCTTTCTTTCCTTTCCCAAACTACTACTACTTCTTTTTTTTTAAAGTATCTTCCACTTTTACCCATAGAAGGAGCTTATACTAATCCTAGAGATGTCACAGTTCTAGGTTAATGTTTTTACCTGGTGCCAAAAGAATTTACTAAATAAGAGAGCAATTTCCTTCCAATGTAGGAACAGCCCAACAACTAACAATCAATCTCTGGTGTTAAAAGCAGCTCCTCTGAGGCCCTAATGATTAACCAGGACATTTAAAGAAGAATCCCAAGTCTCACACTTTCAGATAAGTAGTTGAGAATCTATAGCCAATCGTCTATCTTCACCAGTAAACAATAGTCAGTACCTCTGCTATAAACAGAGGGCATTTTTTTCCAGTTTTTTTTTAAATTTATGTATTTATTCTAATTTGTTATATATGACAGCAGAATGCATTTCAATTCATAGTACACATATAGAGCACAATTTTTCATGTCTCTGGTTGTACACAAAGTAGAGTCACACCATTTGTGTCCTCATACATGTACTTGGGGTTATGATGTCCATCTCACTCCACCGTCTTTCCTACCCCCCATGCCTCCTCCCTTCTCCTCGCCCTATCTAAAGTTCCTAACAGAAGGGCATTTTGAAAAACAACAAAAATAAAGTGTGGTATTACCTTAATACCAACACCAAACATATCAAAAGAAAAGTACAGGCCAATAGGCTTTATGAATACAGACTCCAACGTCCACAACCAAACCAGGAGTGGTGGCAACTGCCTGTAATCCCAGCTACTCCAGATATTGAGGCAGTGGATTCCAAGTTCAAAGCTAGTCACAGCAACTTGAGAGAGATTCTGTCTCAAAAAAAAAAAAAAAAAAAGCATAAAAAAATAAATAATGGCTGGCGATGAAGCTCAGTGGTAGAAAATCTCTGGGTACAATCCCCAGAATTAAGCAAACTGAATTTAGCAACATATAAAAAGTATTATATACCAAAACCAATTAAGATTTTATCTAAGGAATGCAACCAATTCAAAATGTGAGAATCAATTAATGTAATACACAGCAATGGAAAAAGACACAAAACACACATGATCATTTCCATAGAAGAAAAAATTGGGAGGCTGGGGTATAGCTCAATGGTGAAGAGCTTACTTAGCAGGCACAAGGCCCAGAATTCTTTTCCCAGCACTGCAACACCTTTTTATGATTAAAATCATCCAATAAACAGGACTAGAAAGAATTTCCTCAACCCAATAAAGTAGATTTATGAAAAACCACAGTAAAATTGGGTATGGTAGTATATACCTGCAATCTCAGCTACTTGGGAAGCTGAGACAGGAGGACTGAAAGTTTGAGATCAACCTGCACAATTTAGCAAGACCTGTCTCAATTCTCACGAAGGATTGAGGATGTAGCTAAGTGGTAGGGCACTTGCCTAGTATATACAAGGTCCTGAGTTCAATTCCTAGTCATGCAAAAACAAAAAGCCCCCAGTAACAGATTACTTAATGATGAAAGGCTGGCTGCTTTCCCCTAAGATCAAGAATAAGGCAAAGAACCCATTCTCTATGTTTTACTCCATGTCACATCTATTCATATGTGTCTACTATGGTACTAGATGTGACACATTCTGAAGATACTAGCCAGGACAATTAAAAGGCATCCAGATTAATAAGAAAAAACTATATTTATTCACAGATGACATGATCTTGGATTTAGAAAATTTCAAGGAATAACAAAAACTGAACTGTTTTTTCCAATTTATCCTTGCTTAGTGAGGTTTTTCTTTTTAAAACTACATAATGAAACAAATTGTTTGTCAAGGTGTTTATCCTAGAGATCTAAACAATTACTTATTTAGATGTAAATACTCAAAATTTCTGAGCTTTTAGCTTCAAGCTGTGGTCTGAGAACCAGGTAAAGGGGATCTTTAAATACTGGGCACACCAGGCGTAGATAGTTGCTGAATATTAAGAAACATACAGGTTTTTTTGTTTTGTTTTTCGGGGTGGGGTGGTGATGGTGGTACCAGGGATTAAACTCAAGAGGCACTTACCCATTGAGCCACATCCCCAGCCCTATTTTGTATTTTATTTAGAGTCTCAATGAGTTGCTTAGCACCTCACTTTTTGCTGGGGCTGGCTTTGAACTTGTGATCTTCCTGCCTCAGCCTCCTTGCCTAACAGAACATACAGACCTTAAGGGGCCTGCAAAAAGCAAAGTAAAATATTGAATATATCTGGAAATAGTAGTCTAGGCCTTACCTACTTACTGCCAGTCTCAACTATAAATAGAGCTACTATAAATAGAACAGCAAAAATCTTCTAAACATTAATTTGCTCACCTTACAACTTGGGAGCCAAGAACAAGTCCTGCTATTCACCAAAAAACTGCCCTGTGCAGGATCCTTTCCTCTCTTAATGGATGGACATCCACAACTCATCCAGGTGGTGCACATCTGTAATCCCAGCAACTCTGGAGGCTGAGGCAGGAGGATTGCAAGTTCAAGGCCAGCCTCAGCCAGTTAGTGAGAACTTGTCTCAAAACTTAAAAATAGGGCTGGAGGCACTGGGTTTGATCCTCAGCACCACATAAAAAAATAAATAAAGTTAAAAAAAATCATATGCCAATAAAGCTTAAAAAAAAAAAAACCTTAAAAATATAAATAAATAAAGGGGCTGAGGTTATAGCTTAGCGGTAGAGCACTTGCCTTGCACATGTGAGGTACTGGGTTCGATCTTCAGCACCATATAAAAAATAAACAAATAAAATAAAAAAGATATTGTGTCCATCTTAAATATAAATAAATAAACAAACAAAAAAATAAATAATATATATAAATAAAGAGGACTGGAGATGCAATGCAACTCAATGGTAAAGCACCCCTAGGTTTGGTCCCCAATACCCACCCCTGCAACTACTTTTAAGACAAATTCTCAAAAAGTTCTCTCCTTGGGGCAGGGTTGTGACTCAGTGCCAGAGTGCTTGCCTAGCATGTGTGAGGCACTGGGTTCAATCCCTGGCACCACACACACACAAAAATAAAATAAAGGTATTGTGTCCATCTACAACTAAAAACAACAACAAAAATCTCTCTCCTTAATAACCTTGGTGTTGCCAGTGTAGATATATCACTTTCCTTCCTATTTTGCACAGGAGTCTTTGGGGGAGCAGCAGGGAAGTACATGAAGGTCTGCCATGTATGCTGCATTATCTATCTACCCATAGGAGCTGTCTCCCCTCATCATACTCAGATTATCTGACTTCGGTCAGGCAGAGGTGCTTCTTCCACATGGCACACTGCCCTGAGGATGAGGACTGCTGCCTTCTCTGGGACTGTAATTTAGTTCTCCCGCCCCAGAAAACAACAACACATCCAACATAAAAGCTGAAGGACATCTTCAATATATACTTTGGCAGCTGACGTATGAGACCAAAGCTGAATCTCCTACAGAATGACAACACATTAATCTGTGATAATTCTGAGGTGAGTAAATGGTATCTTCTTTAACAACAAGACAAAGTGAGATGAATACTCTTCATTATGTTTTCCATGTACTTCTCACAGGTAATAATGCAGTCCTCTTGTTAAGAACTGAAGTTACAGAGTTAAATAAACACTCTGTTGGCTCGGAAGTTATTGGCCTAGAATATACTCAGCCTGAAGTCACCCAATAAGAAATGCTGTGACAACATCAGAAATTGGTCCTCCTTCCCCATATCTATAGAGTATGACTCATTCATCCCAAGAAAGAAACCAGATTAAGGAGGTCTCTCCCAAAATACAATTTTTTTATATAGCTCGCTCCAAGTGAATTATTTTCCCCTTCTTCCCGCTTCTCCTTTACCAATTCTTCCAGTGGCCTTCAGGTAATTTTTCCCCAGTGAACCAAGGGCAGAAGAAAGGAACCAGAAGGCAAGAAAGGAAGAGTTACAGCACGAACAAGATTTCAGACCATCAGTTAGTGACCTTTGGTTGTTCATTAGAGCATTATTTTCTATAGCTGATGAGGATGCTATATATGAAGAAGAAAGGCTAAAAGAGGTCTAGTGTCTGTTCATTCCCCAGAGCACAACTCTCCCAAGTCACAGTTCCATGCCTAGGAAAAGAATAATAAAGTAGCAAAATCACATTAGCTAGTATTCCAGAGACAGAATAGTCTCTTAAATTGTTTGTGAGGGGTTGGGGTTGTGGGACAGTGGCAGAGCACTTGCCTAGCATGTGTGAGGCACTGGGTTCGACCCTCAGCGCCACATATAGTGGAAGAAAAAATTGGAATAGTAGCCAGTGTACTAAATTTGAGACTACCCACCTAGGTTAATTGGCTGTATGATACAGCCAATTTGGGTTTCTTTGGGTTTCAGTTTCTTTCAAATATAAAACAAAGCCATTAAGTTCCTTCTGGCTAACCAATGTTATAAAAGTGAAGCTAGGTAGGGCTTGGGGTTAGCTCAGTGCGAGAGCAACTGCCTAGCAGGCTCAACACCCTGTGTTTAATCTTCAACAACACACACATACAAACTGAAGCTAACTCTTACCTTCCATCAAAGATAGAAGCATCCTCCCAATGCAAGAACTGAATATTATCTACAATCTATTCACTTATTTGTGGTGTTGGCACTTGGATCTAGGGCCTGCTGCATGCGCTCTACCACATGAATCCAGCAGATAGGACAAAAAAAATTTCCCCTTTTTAATAATGAATATTTTTTCAGGCACTCTTTTAGCAATACAAGAAATCCAAGATGTTATGGCAAATGTATTTTCACCCTCCTCTCATTTCCCAAACCACAGGAAAGCAATTTTGAGAAACTTCCAGAGTAGGATATCCTGTGATATCCAATGAATAAAGGACTCTCAAAGGGATTGAGAAATACAAAGTTGGCATTGTTGTAAACACATCTGCCCAGTCTGATCATCTAAGGCATACAGCTCATCAACTGTTATCCACTCCAGGTTTCCAGAAGTTTGAAACAGGAAAAGTACTCCCCCCATTATTTTCTTTCTACTGGAGACTGAACCTACTGATACTTGACCAGTGAGCTACATCCCCAGTCCTTTTTTTGAAAATGGGTCTTGCTAAGTTGCTTAGGTCCTCACTAAGTTGCTGAGGTTGGCCTTGAACTTGCAACCTTCCTGCCTCAGCCTCCTGAATGGCTGGGATTATAGGCATGTGCCACCATACCTAGCCTAGATTTCTAATATAAGCCTACTGACTCTCATTTGTCTAAATGTAAACCAGCACTTGACTAAAAATCTTATCTGCACCTCCTATCTCTCCAAATCAGGATTTTAAGTCCATTCAGAGCAACTGCATTTCCTACTTTTGAGTATTGTTCGGCTTTGTGCAAAACACTGCACTAAGCACACAAAACTCACTGAAGATATGCATCCACGTTAGTTTGGGAGTCTAGAGGTGACCAAATAATAACTTCACTCTGCTTCTGGGAAATAAAATTACATGCTAAGAGGGAGAAGAAGGGTGTAGCAAGAGAGAGGAAACAAATCATCAGAGGTCAGAAAATCTCCAAAGGAGAAAAACTTCAAGTACTACACAAGCACAACTAATCAGCACTAAGTTAACTGTTAAAATAGTGATTAAACCCAACTGCAGTGATATTGTATTCTGTTAAGTATTAAATGAGCGCTTGTGTATCCAAAAAAAGATCACTTCGTGCATGCGGATCTACCAGTAAATACAAACTCAGCTTTACAGATGAGCCAATAACAAGTATTTAAATGTAAAACAAAAGTATGCATATAAGCTGTGTGGAGGCAAGTTAAGTGATATTTGATCAAGCAATAGTGATAGTGTGTTGGGAGGGTAAATGGATCAGTATTTCTGGCAGAAATCTTCCCAAGCATTTTAGGAACTAATCCAGACTATGAGACAGACTTCTATCTTTAAAGCCCTTGTTTTGAAAGTACAACAGTTTAGCTTTTGAAATATGGCAAAAGGGGTTCCCTCTGTGGCTCTTCCCTCAGGGAAAATTAATATATAGCTAAAAGTTTAGTCTCTTCTCCAAATAAAAATCATAGCTGGTGGTGTTGTTATAGTAACACGTGTTCTGAGCTGCTGGAAGCGGATCTCTCGGCATTACTGAGCCAAGGGAGGGAGGATGAGGAAGACTTTTATGTGCATGTGTGTTTATTTGTCAATCAACACTACTTTCCTTGAGTCAACTTCCACTTCCTATAGATCTATCCACAGTAACTCTCTCTCCTAGATTTAAATTCCTTGGTGTTGGCAAGGCAGTTCCCTTACTCTACAAGCTTGCCATTGTGCAACGGATTCAGGGATTGGTTGTAGTACAACTTGCCATCCCTGCCCACAAAAAGAAGGCCAGAGATCCTGTAGATCGCAGGGGCTGCCAGCGAAGTCCCCACCCTCTGTCTACAAGGGGATGACTGCCTGGTCACTAAAAGAAGGCAAAGATCTAAACTTAAAAGGAAGCCTGGTTCCAGTCTTTTGCCTTTGGAGAACAGCCCTGGCAAGAGACAGACAACCTTTGAGCTCCCTTCTCCCGTGACCAATTCAACAAGCTTCACCTCTACCCCACTGTTGCTTGTAAACAGTTCCTCGTCCTCCTTTGAAAAGCAATGCCAGGAACCTCCCTGTGCATCGCCTCTTTCTACAAGCCCATTCCCCAGGATCAGGCAACCTCACTTGACCAGGGTGTCCTGCTTGACAAAAAGCCCCCCTTCAATCCATCTCCAAAGGCGGCGACTCGGAAACTCTACCCTTAAGGCTGCCAGCGTTCCACCATTCTCACCTCCTTCCCCTCGGCTACGGCTTGAGCATTATTGTATCACACTTTCCTCGCGGCCTGGGGACTCCCCCACCCGTGGGGCCTCGTCCAACAAGGTAAACAATGCTGTCAAAGCAGGATAACACTGGGCGAGGCTTCGGGACTCTGCATTCCAGCCTCCTCCGGACGTTTTTAAAAACAGCAAAACATGTCACCGAAGGGTCCCAGAACTGAATCCCGCTCTCTAACTTCCTTTCTAGGAAGGCCAGGGGGACACCCGCGAAGTCAAGCATTAACGAGCACAAACTGCAGCAGGGGAAGGTAACGCAGAGTGCCACGCGCGGCCGAATCCGCCTGGGAAGGAGGCGAAGGGGAGAGAAACTGGGTCGAGTTCGTCAAACTGCCACCGAGCGGGAACCGGGGCATTCTCTGAGACGCTCGAGCCACGTTCCCGGGTGGGCGGGTGAGCAGGCGCGCGCAGACTCGAGTCGCGCGCCAGCCAGAAGGCAAAGTGCAGGGTCCCGAAGCCGCGAGCGGGGTCCCGGGGGCGGCGCGGGCACGCAGAGGAGCTGCAGGGGACGCGGTCTCACCTCCCGGCGTGGTGGAGAAGAGCGTCCCCCCGGGCGTGGTGCAATAGTCATGAGGTAGCTGCGCGGCGTCGCTAATGGGCACGGTGCGGGTAGGGATGGCGCGGCTCTGGCTGGGCTGGTGGCCGCTGCCGCGGACGAGGACATGGCTCTGGGCGCGGGCTCTAGGCTTTGTCCGCGGGCGGGCAGCGGGCGGCGGCGGCGAGGCGCGGCGCGGCGTCGGCGTCGCGCGGGCGGCTGCAAGG
>NW_025999862.1:2771816-2784673 GCF_001458135.2 Marmota marmota marmota
CAGCGGCGACGACGACGACCGGAAGCGGGCGAAGGCGGGAGCCAGAGGGAGTTCGGGGAAAGCTTGTCGGCCGGAGGTGACGTAGATGCAGGGCGGGACCTGCGGGGCGGGGTTAGAGGGCGGGGCTTAACTTGGGCCTGAGGGAAGTGGGTTGAGGGAGTCTGTGTGAAGCGTTACTGAGCCTGGCGACGGAAGACGAGGAGGACTTTCGTGTGTGTGTGTGTGTGTGTGTGTGTGTGTGTGTGTCTGTCTGTCTGTCTGTCTGTCTGTCTGTCTGTCAGTCAACGTGTGTGTGTCAATCAATGTGTATGTTTATTTGTCAATCAACGTGTGTGTGGGGGGGTTGTCAATCAACACTACTTTCATTAAGCCAACTTCCGCTTCCTATCCATTTATAGCCCCCAAAAGTGCAATTGTGGGCTGGAGTTGTAGCCCCGTTGGCAGAGCATTTGCCTAGCATGTGAGAGGCACTAGGTTCAATCCTCAGCACCACATAAAATAAATAAAATAAAGGTATCTGTCAACAACTGAAAAATATATGTGTGTGTGTGTGTGTGTGTGCATAAAATAAGTAAAGCGAAACTGTGCCTGTAATCCCAGTGGCTCAGGAGACTGAGACAGGAGGATCACAAGTTCAAAGCCAGCCTCAGTGAAAAGTGAGTTGCTCAACAACTCTGTCTCTAAATAAACTACAAAATAGGGCTGGGGATGTGGCTCAACGGTCAAATGCCCTTGAGTTCAATCAGTAACACCACAAAAAAGTGAATTCGTACTTTAAATTGTTTATTATTAAATACAAGCAGTGCATGCACGATGCATTAAAAAAAAATCAAGCACAGCAGAAAGATTTATGGTGCCATTTTCTCCCAGATTCTCAATTCCTCTTTTCAAGCACAATCATTGGTATCAATTTATTGTGTATGCTTCCAGAGACAGTCCCTGCACACACACACATAAAACAACATATGACCATTAGGAAAAGGAAAAGACCAATAGCCACCCACATCACAAGGATGAATATTGCTTTAATGAGTAAAGCCAAAAAAGATTAAGGGTTTAACATAAGTAAAACACTGATGATTTCACTATTTAGAAAGCCCAGCAGGTGTTTGACAGGGATGCAGACAAAAGAATGTGCACAGAGAAGTTTGGGCCAGATCATAATGTGGTACTGATTTTGTAGTGAGACCCCCAGAATTTAGAGCGAAAAGTCTTCTACCTGCCCTGCAGTCTGGAGCCCCCAGAACTGGGGTGGGAGGAGAAGGCCGAACTTAACTTTGAAAGCTCTACCACTTTGGATGTGGCAAGAGAAAGAGGCATTTTCAAGTGGAAGGAAAAGGCAAAAGATAGCAGTTTACATTTGTGGAGAGCTTACAAAGTGTGTGGTTTACAAAATGTATCCGTCTTTGATCTGTCTTTAATTACAGAGTTCTTGTGTTCTAGGGACATCGGTGGCTGTGGGCTGGCTTTCTGGCTACAGCAAAGGGTGAAGATAGTAGAAGAAGTTAGAGGGCGAGACTCAGATGGGATGAAGTAAAACCAATGAAGGCTGAATTAGAATACAGTCCTCAGGTTTGGGGGAGAGTGAAGTATCACCCGCCTTTTAGCTATCTTGCAGTCCCTCCAGCAGTATGTGAAGTTCCAGTTTCTTCATGTCCTTGACCGACACTTGTCAATGCCTGTGTGTTTTATTTTAGCCATCCTAGGTGATGTGGAGTGGATCCTCATTGTGCTTTTGATTCGCATTCTCTAATGATTAATAATGCTGAGCATCTTCATGATGCCATGAAGCCATCCCAAGGTCTATCTTCTTTGGAGAAATGTCTACTCAAATCATTTGCCCATTTTAAAATTGGTTATTGGACTTATTATTAAATTTTAAGAGCAATTTATGTATTCAGAACACCAGAACTTCATCAAATATATGAGTTGCAAATTCTCCTCCCATTCCGTGGGGATCTGAGTGGGCACAGGATAAGAAGGCTTTTCTCACTGGGCACGGTGTCGCATGCCTGTATTCCCAATGGCTTGGGAGGCTGAGGCAGAAGGATTAAAGCCAGCCTCAGTAACTTAGTGAGGCCCTAAGCAACTCAGTGAGACCCTGTCTCTAAATAAAATACAAAAAAGGGCTGAGGATGTGATTAAATGCCCCTTGGTTCAATCCCTGGTACCCCACCCCCTCAAAAAAAGAAGGTTTGTCTCAGGGTAGGGTTCTCTGTAGGGTAGTTGGGTCTTGGCCAGCCATTTAACTAGGGGAGCCCCCAATGCCAGTATCTGTAGATGTTTTGTCTTTTGATTGTCATTGTTCCCCAGAGCATCCTTGATTTCCTGCCAGGGCATGTAAGTCTGAGTACCAGGTATCTAAGGGCCAAGCTGGAGCTGAGAGGGAGCAGGGACCCCTCTCTCCATTCCGAATATGGGCTTCCCAATGCAGACTTCTCATGACTCTGTTTTCAGTACAACTTCCTCAGGTCACAGCTGGGATGTGTCTCAGAGTCCTACTGGACTGTGCCTGTTGTTCAGCCTCTAGAGAAGACAAGCCCCTCATCCCCCAGGGGCACAGAGGAGGTACTCATCCATATAGAATGGTGGAGGGGTGCTGGTGGGGGGGGGCGGTCCAGATGCTCCTTTCAGTGATATCAAATCGGTTCTTTTTTTTTCCCAGCTCCATCTCTAAACCCCGCTCCCCCCATAACAGAAGTACCAGGACTCTCCGCAGGCTGAGCCTTCCTGGAGTCCTGGATACCAAGTGGCCTTTTTCTTATTAACTGCTTCTTCACATTTTCCAGTCAGCCTCGTCTCTTGTCATTTGTCTCCACTTTCTAGCTTCCAAAATTGTGTTGCCCTCCTCAGACACTGCCATACCCTTTCCTGGCTTCTTAGTCCTTAAGGGTTTTTACCTTTTAAAAGTTCATCACTGGGGAATGAGATTGATCAAATTATGTTATGCTCACCTACAAATATGGTATAATGAGTTCACATGTTATGTATGATTTTTTGGGGGGGGTACCAGAGATTGAACTCAGGGGCACTCGACCACTGAGCCACATCCCCAGCCCTACTTTGTATTTTATTTAGAGACAGGGTCTCACTGAGTTGCTTAGTGCCTTGCAGTTGCTGAGGCTGGCTTTGAACTCATGATTCTCCTGTCTCAGCCTCCCAAGCTGCTAGGATTACAGGTGTGTGCCACCGTGCCTGGCTATTACGTATAATTTTAATGCACCAATAAAAATAAACTAAAGCTGGGCGCAGTGGTGCATCCCAGTGTCTCTGGAGGCAGAGGCAGGAGGATTGTGAGTTCGAAGCCAGCCTCAGCAACTAAGAGAGGCCCTAGGCAACTCAGCAAGACCCTGTTTCTAAATAAAAAGGTTGGGGATGTGGCTCAATGGTTGAGCACTCCTGGGTTCAATCCCTGGTACTACTACTACTACTACTAATAATAATAATAATATTAATAATAATAATAATAATTAGTAGTAAATAAATTTTAAAAAGAAAAAGAGGATTAAAAGAGGATGCTGGGGGGCTGGGGTTGTGGCTCAGGGGTAGAGCACTTGCCTAGCATGTGCGAGGCCCTGGGTTCAATCCTCAGCACCACATTAAAAAAATAAATAAACAAAATAAAGGTATTGTGTTCAACTACAACTAAAAAATAAATGTTTTAAAAAAAAATAAAAGAGGAAACTGGGCATGGTAGCACATACCTGTAATCCCAGTGGCTTGGGAGGCTGAGGCAGGGGAATTGCTAGTTCAAAGCCAGCCTCAGCAACTTAGTGAGGTGTTAAACAACTCAGTGAGACCCTGTCTCTAAAATAAAGTATAAAAAAGGGCTGGGAGTGTGGCTCAGTGGTTAAGTGCCCCTGAATTCAGTCCCCAGTACCTAAAAAAATTGTCTACTCTCATTTCAGAGAGGTTTAATGGGAGAGAAGACATAAACACTTTGTTTAATCTTTGTTTCACTTAAACAACATATTCCATGTTTTTAAATAGTGGAGCAGGCAGGAGTGAGTTGCAATAGCAAAAAAGACATTCAGAGAAGAAAAAAGTAGGTGCTTAAAAGAACTTAGAGAAAAGGGGCTCCAGGCTAGGCCTCCAGGAGTGACCTTTACAACATTGTAGAGAGACTTCTTGGGAAGTTTGGAGTCTGAGCCATACGCAATCAGGAGACTGGGGACAGACAGCAGCTCTGCCCCAACACAGCCTAAACTCAGAGATGGGGATCAAAGCCTCACAAAGCCTGCTGCATCCTCATCAGCAGGCGGATGCCTGGAGCAACACTACCTCTCAGCCACTCAACTCAGTTCTGAATGCAAGTCCTGTGGGAGGACATCTCATTGGTGTAACTCAAAGCACTGGCTATAAGGGATCATGGGAAAATATTGTTGAGCTTCCCAGCCTGCCTGCACCTTGTGAGGAAGAAAGAGGGAACCAGAAGGCAGTAAGAGCGGTATCGAGTCCACTGACCTGTGTATCCACCAGGAAAGGTAGGGGTAGCTCAGTGGCTGAATGAGCGCCTGACCAGCAAGCATAAGCCTCTGGGTTCAAGCCCCAGCACTGGAGGAAAAAAAAAAATCTAGGAATTTTTTTTTTCTTTAAGCTGGACAATGGAATTCACTCCACCATCTTTCTCATCTCTTCTACTTTCCTTCCTCCTAGCCTCCATGATTAATTTTTTACTTTTATAATTTTTTGGTACCGGGGATTGAACCCAGGAGCCCTTAACCATTAAGCCACATCTCCAGCCTTTTTTTTTTCTTTGTATTTTTCATTTAGAAACAGGGTCTCGCTGAGTTGCTTAGGGCCTCACTAAGTTGCTGAGGCTGGCCTCCCAACTTGCGACCCTCCTGCCTCAGACTCCTGACCCGCTAGTATTACAGATGTGTAACTACCATGCCTGGCTCTGGAATTAATTCCTAAAAGCATCCCCTCCTTGCCTCACCTCAGAGGTCAGAAAACATTTTGTATAAATGGTCACAGGGTAATTGTTTTAGGCTTTCCGAGTCACATGGTCTCTGTCACAGCTATTCATTTTGTCGTTGCAGGGCAAAATCGGCCATAGACAATATACAAACAAATGAGGTGAGTCCAGTCATACTTCATTTACAAAAACAAGTGGCCGTGGCCGGATTTGGCCTGCAGCTGTCCTCTGTCTTTGCTTTTACTGCCCATGAACTCAGCAAGTACTAAATGAGCATCTACTGTGTGCCAGGCCCTGCTGATCACCCCTACGCCCCAACTTTTCTGCCTAACTCACACTGGTACTGGCAGCCCAACCAGGGAGCTGGCTGGGTCCCCACTGGCAGGATTATATGCCACCCATCCACTCACCCACATAAGAAATAAGGGATCAATGTAAAAAAGAAAAGTGAATTTTATGCACTTTGATCAAACTGGAGAGGAGCAGCTACTAGATTGTGTCTCCTGTGTCCCTTTAGGAGTAGTTACAATTCACAGAAACAAAGGCCAGGTGACTACGTGTGTAGATTTCGCTAGGCTGTACTAGCCAGAGAATATGTTTTAACTTTCTTGGTGACTGTCCTTAGCTGGAGGAACTTTGGGAAATATGTTTCAACACCACCCCTATTTAATAGTCAGTTTGGGAGCTGGGGGTGTGGCTCAGGGGTGGAGGGCTTGCCTAGCATTTGCAAGGCCCCCGTTTTAATCCTCAGCACTGCAAAAACAAAACAAAAACCTCTTTGGAAGCTGAGAAAGAGAAACTAGACTCAGTCCCAAGCAGAGTGTTGGGGGCGTGGGGAAGGGCCGTAGCTTTTCAGGTTTCCCATTCAGACGTGAATTTGTGTGGATCATCTGGCTCGTGGTGTACTTCACATGCACTACGCCTTTCAAGTGTATGCGTGGATGCATTTTGATAAAGTTTACACCCTTGGGAACACTGCCACAACCAAGATACGGAACATTTTCGTCATACCCCAGAATTGTTTGTGCTCCTCTACAGTCAGCAACCCCCAACCCCAACCCCAAGCTCCAGCCTCAGGTAATCAATGATCTGCTTTCTCTCATTTGTTTTGTTTTGTTAGGAGGGATTGAACCCAGGGGCACTTAACCACTGAACCCCATCCCCAGCCCTTTTACTTTTATATTGTATTTAGAGACAGGACTCACTGGGTAACTTAGGGCCTCACAAAGTTGCTGAGGCTGGCTTTGAACTCGCCATTCTCCTGACTCAGCCTCCTGAGCCACTGGGATTATAGGCATGCACCACTGCACCCAGCTTTTCTCTCATTTTTGATTAGTTTTATTTGTCCTAAAACTTTATAGAAATGGAACCATATTGCATATGTTATTTTATGTCTGGCTTCTTCACTCACATATACGCAGCTTCTATCAGTCGTGTGGTTTTTTTATGGCTGGGTAGTATTCCATTTATGGATATACCAAAGACTGCTTATCAGATGAGAATTTAGAGGAAAGACATACTTTTGTCATCTCCCCTATAGCCTACCATGGGAGACTAACAGAGCCTCTAGTGATCTCAGGTTAGATATTCTCTCTAAATGAGGTTATCTAAATAGTTGGCGACTGGGAACTGCTGAGTAATTATGACCCCACAACCAGAGGACCCTCTAGAGCCATACCTGATGTATTGCCAGTGTGGAAAATGCAAAATATACTGCATACAGGCAACCCTGTCTTGGAATTTTTAAAATTTATCAATATACCTAGAGTTTCAAAAAATTTGAAGTGACCTGCTGTCCTAACCAGGGGTACCCTGCCTGTAGTCATCCATCCTGGTATTTTGCCACCTTAGTTTCCCCGAGCTCATCCTTGTAACTCACCTACATTCGCCTGCTGCCTGTTCCCTCTGGTGCTGTCTTTCCCAGGGTCCGAGGGAGGCTGGTCCCCACCCTTGGCAATGCAACCACCCATATGAGATCTGTATCACCATGAGGATAATGGTTCCTTACATCCGGATAACATTTTTCCACTTTACAAAGCACTTTCACAACCCTTATCTCAGCTGAGCCACAGCCTGTGATGGGAGCAGGGTGCTTGTTATCCTTATCTACAATTTGCAGATGAGAAACTAAGGCTCAAAGGAGGTCACCCACTTCTCCTGGATCATGCAGCCAGGAGCTGGGGGAGCTGGGCCAAGAGCTCTGGTTGGTCCTGTGGACTCTCTCCTGCAAGCACCGTTCTCTGGCATTCCTAAAGAGTACCAGCTATCCCTCAGGTGCCCACCCTTTATCATCACATCTGCTGAAGTCCAATGAGTTCAGCAGTATCATTTCCTGAGCTCTTGAAATATAAGAAACAGACTGTTGAGAAAGTGATAATAATACATAATAATAGATAACATTTGTAAGCATTAAGGCTGGGTCAGGCGCTATGCTAGATGCCTGTTAGAGATCTTTAATACCTCAACAGCCCACACATGGTAAGAATTATCATGCCTATTACACAGATGAGGAAACCGCCTCAGAGAAGCTAGCTTGTCCAAAGTGTCCTCCAGAAGTTTCTCCAGTCTTTCGTGGTTGCTGGGAACAGTTCACCATGCACAGGTTTTGACATGCTTTGGTTCAAATGCTGGCTGTACCGCCAGCTTGCTCTATGATCAGGAACTCTGGGCCTGTTGCCTGAAAAGTAGGAGGAGCAATCCTTTATTTAAGAGTGCTTTTCTGAGGATTAAATGTCAGGCCCAGCCAAGATTTGGCTGATGGGGACGGTGATCAGGCATCATACGGAATCCAAGAAGGTGCCAGAGTCCATCAGGGCTGGAGGGGACAGGGGGGATGGCTGTCTGTCCAGCTATTTCATGAGAGGGCCATGCTTTGGTCTCAGTATTTACTCCTTTGGAGGCCTTGTTGGAGGGGTCTCTTGTCTGTCATTTTAGACTTCAGACAATTAAGGCCGGTTGGGCGCCGTGGGCACGCCTGTAATCCCAGTGGCTGGGGAGGCTGAGACAGGAGGATCAGGAGTTCAAAGCTAGCCTCAGCAATAGCGAGGCACTAAGCAACTCAGTGAGACGCTGTCTCTAAATAAAATACAAAATAGGGCTGGCTCAGTGGTTGAGTGCCCCTGAGTTCAACCCCTGGTACCAAAATAAAAAATAAAATTAAGGATAGCTTGCTTCAAGCTACTTGGGCATAACAAGGTGCTCTGTTGAAACCAGTTTATTATCTGCCTGCTTACTACACTTCAACACCTATCCTTCCTGTCTTTCTTCCTCTCCATCTTGGGTACAACTCCCCCTCTGTTGCTCCTGGCTGCAGGGTGGAAGGAACAGGAACGTCATCATGGGCAGTAGTCTTAAGGTCACACCACGTCTGGTGGAATGTGCTGAACTTGAGAGTTTGAGATCCAACTCTAGAGAGCACTTTTGAAATGGAAATGCAGTCATCCAAACAGTGAGTGGTGAGCCACGCCCTGCACCGCCCAGCCCCAAGGCAGGGGACACTGTGTACAGAGCCGTGAGCCAAAGGCCTTGCTGGCCAAGTTGAGGCAAGAGGTGCTCTGCCCCGGGAGCCCTGGCCTCTCTTGGGCAGAGTCCAGGGCTTCCAGTGGGAATCCTTTTGTGGTGATTGGGTAGGCACGGTTGGGATCAGAGAGGAAGATTGAATCTGTTATTGGACAAGCTGCCTGGCTTCCATCTGTCCATCAACTAATTTATTCCAAACCATGTGCTCAGCTCTGAGTGTGGCCCTAGCTCCCAGTGTGGGCAGGGACCAGAGCAGACCTGGAGGAGCTCCCACCTAGCCATCCAGTCCGCCTGCCTGGGACAACTCCTTGCACCACGGCCTCCGCAGGATTTGGGTGGGGCTATTCATCCCTCCACGCTGCTGAGCCCTGGGGTAGTGATGACTGGCTGTGAAGCTGGGCCATGTCGCCAGCCCCTCTTCCAGGGCATCCTGGTCCTCTTTGAATCTTGAATAAGGACCAGCACGGTCTGGTGACACACAGACATAGAGGTGAACACGTGGAGTGCTGGACACTGAATGGTGTTCCCTCAAAATTCTTCAAAAAAATTTTTTTAAAAAATATTTTTATTTGTAGATGAATACAATACCTATATTTTTAAAATTTATTATTTATTTATTCATTCATTCATTCTAATTAGTTAAACATGACAGCAGAATGCATTTCAATTCATAGTACACATATAGAGCACAATTTTTCATGTCTCTGGTTCTACACAAATTACAGTCACACCATTCGTGTCCTCATACATGTACTTAGGGTGATGATATCCATCTCATTCCACCGTCTTACCTACCCCCATGCCCCCTCCCATCCCCTCCCTCCCCTTTGCCCTATCTAGAGTTCTTCCATTCCTCCTCTGCTCCCCCCATCCCCATTATGGATCAGCATCCACTTATCAAAGAAAACATTCGGCCTTTGTTTTTTGGGATTGACTTACTTCACTTAGCATGATATTCTCCAACTGCATCCATTTACCTGCAAATGCCATGATTTTATTCTCTTTTAATGCCCAGTAATAGTCCATTGTGTATATATACCATAGTTTCTTTATCCATTCATCTATTGAAGGGCATCTAGGTTGGCTCCACAGTTTAGCTATTGTGAATTGTGCTTCTATAAACATTGATGTACCTGTGTCCCTGTCATATGCTGATTTTATAGACCAAGGAGTGGGACAGCTGGGTCAAATGGTGGTTCCATTCCAAGTTTTCTAAGGAATCTCCATACTGCTTTCCAGATTGGTTGCACCAATTTGCAGTCCCACCAGCAGTGTAAGACTATGCCTTTTCTCCCACATCCTCACCAACACTTATTTTGTTATTAATTTATTTTTATGTGGTGCTGAGGATTGAACCCAGTTCCTCAAAATTCTTATGGTGGGCTGGGGTTGTAGCTCAGTGGTAGAGCGCTTGCCTCGTATGTGTGAGGCACTGGGTTCGATCCTCAGCACCACATAAAAATAAATGAATAAACAAAGATATATAAAAAAAATTATTATGGTGAAGTCCTCACCCGCCCCCAAGGTGGTTGTGTTTGTAGGTGGGGCCTACAGGGAGATGACTGCAGTTAAAACAGCATTCATAGGGTGGAGCCTCTTCTGATAGGGCCGCTGCCTTAATAAGAACATGGGGATGTTAGAGTTCTCCCCTCCATGTGAGGACACAGCCAGAAGGCAGCCATCTGCAACTGGGAAGATGGCCCTTGCCAGGAACCCAGTCAGACAGCACCTTGAGGTTGGCCTTCTAGCCTCCAGAACAGTGAGAAAATAAACTTCTGTTGTCGATGCCACTCAGTATGTGGGATTTTTTTCTTTCTTTCTTCTTCTTCTTCTTTCTTTTCTTCTTTTTTTTTTTTTTTTTGATATAGCTTTCCCCTATACTAACCAGTAGGACCTTGAATTTGCAATCCTCCTGCCTTAGCCTCCCAAGTAGCTGGGATTATAGGCCTGCGCCACTGTGCCTGGCGCAGTCTGATTTTGCTAAGGCAGTCTGAGGAGATCTAAGGCAGGGAATTATTCAAAAAGCTCTATTTTGTTCTATAAAAAAGAAACCCGAGGGGCTCCAGTGTTCCTGGGCCCCTGTTCTGCGTTTCTCCAATGAACTTTGTTCCCCTTGGTTTGCTGCCGTCAGTTTGAACTGGCCCACGTCCAGGCCCTCTCCAGGCCCTCTCCAGGCCCTCAGGCCCTTCTAGCTACCACTGTTGTCCTGGGCCTCTACTCAGCCATTCATTGCACACAAACTACTTTGATGTTACATTCAATAGACACTTTTTAGTCCCTGTCTGACTTTTTTCTTTTTCAATGCTAGGGATGGAACCCAGGGCCCTGTGCATGCTAAGTAAGTGCTCTCCAACTGAGCTACACACCCAACATTTTGTAAGATAAAAAAGAAAAATTGAAGACAGAGTCTTGCTAAGTTGCCCCGGCTGGGCTGGAACTGGCAATCCTCCTGCCTCAGGCTCCTGAGTAGTTGGGATTGCAGATGTGCACCATCATGCCCGGCAATTATTTTTTAAAAAATTCTTTCTCCTCCCTTGCATTTCTGGACCCTGGTCCCTTCTGTTTCTCTTCATTCCTTCCCGGCATCTCTTTTTCAGTCTTTAGCCACCATCTGCCACCCAGCTGCCCCACACAGAGTGTTGCTGTTAGCCAGGTCTTGCCTCTTTGTTCCTTGCTGGCTGCCTCCGAAATCTGTGGGTACAGCCCAGATTCCTTGCTGAACCCCTGACAGGGTGTCTCTCAAGCACATCGCGTGGTGTGTCCATTAAATGGAGCCTGCTGTCTCCTGCTCTGCTCTCATTTCTGCTTCTTACTCTCATATGGACAGCCCGAAGAACTATGAGTATTTATTATTTCTATATGGCTTTTTTTTTTTATAAACATACAAAAGAGAAAAGATCAATGGATGCCCAGTGCCCTTTCTAAAGTTGCGGCAGAGAAGTGGACCCTTGTCTAGGAGAGCAGGGTATAGCAGATTTCTAGTGAAGTCTCTGTTATGGACGGTTTTTGGGAAGGGCTGGGGCAGGCTTGTGTGAGACACTGAAGTGTGGAACACTGCTTTGTTATGAGATGGGGCTGGACCAGAGATGGCACTTTGGTGACCACATCCAGCTCACAGATGCATTTTTTTTGGCTCATCTGAATTGTTCAAAATTGATTGATGGGTTGTCAACGTTAAAAAAAAAAAAAAAAAAAAACTGGGTATTCCAGCCAGGCGCAGTGGTGCATAGCTGTAATCCCAGAAACTCCTGAGGCTGAGGCAAGAGAATTGCAAGTTCAAGACCAGCCTCAGCCCTCAGACTTAGCCTCAGCAACTTAGTAAGCAACTAAGCCCTAAGTATGATCTTGTCTCAAAGATTGAGGATGTAACTCAGTGGTAAAGCACCCCTGTGTTCAATCCCCAGTACCAAAAAAAGCAGGGGCGGCCCTGGATATTCTAATATAAAAGATATATTTCTAGCATTTTAAAAAGTCAGGTTTAGCCATTCTAGGCCACAGCACAGCAGCAATATTTGGAGCTGGTTTACAGCTGCCCCATCAGAGGGACCATTCTCCAGTCTTCACCTGCCTGCTTTACTCTATGTAACCACCTGGGTCCTGGAAACATATGAATTTGTTATATCTGACCTAGATATTCTCCAGTTTTCATTTACCCTGTGATTTTTTTTTAATTATCATATTTAGGTAGCAGAGAAATTTTCCTTGGGACTTTCTTGAGCTTCCCCCATATGACTCATCCTTCGGTGAGAAATACTCTGACTACCTGCTGTCTGCCTCTCTCTCCACTCCCTTGTCCTGTTCCTATACTTCCTCGGTTCAGGTCTTGAGCTCTCTCAGAGGCTCATTCCATCTCCATTCTGTGTCTTTTTTTTTTAGTACCAGGAGATTAAATCCAGGGTGCTTGACCACTGAGCCCCCTCCCTAACCCTTTTTATTTTTTTATTTGAGACAGGGTCTCACCGAGTTGTTCAGGGCTTTGATAAATTGCTGAGGCTGGCTTTGAACTCCTGAGCCTCCTGCCTCAGCCTCCCGAGTTGCTAGGATTACAGGTGTGCGCCACCGTGCCCAGCATCCTCTGTCTCTTCAAAGCCCAGCCTTTGCAGGCATTTAGGTAAAAAGCATGTGTGCCTTTGCCTTTCCAATACTCTGTCAGTTTGCCTGATATTTATTTGCACGTTTATTTACTATTTGGTGGTACTGGGGATTGAACACAGAAGCATTCTACCACTGATCTACATCCCCAGCCCTTTCTATTTTTTAAAAATATTTATTTTGGGGGGATACCATGTTACCAGCTATGGCCCCCTTCTCCCTTGTGGGAGAGGCCTATGTTACCCCTTTTAAATAAACCCTGCTTCATATATATATATATATATATATATATATATATATATATATTTTTTTTTTTTTTTTTTTTTTT
>NW_025999862.1:2784698-2791110 GCF_001458135.2 Marmota marmota marmota
TAATTGTAGTTGGACACAATACCTTTATTTTATTTTTTTGTTTTTATGTGGTGCTGAGGATTGAACCCAGGGCCTTGCATGTGCTAGGCAAGTGCTCTTTCACTGAGCCACAACCCCAGCCCTCTGTTTTTGAGATAGGATCTCACTAAATTGCTGAGGTTGGCCTCAAACTTGTTATCCTCTTGCTTCTATCTTCCTAGTTTCTGGGGTTACAATTCTGTTTTTCTGACCTTTATTATTATTACTATTAGTATTAGTAGTACTGGGGATTGAACTCAGGGGTGGCTTACCGCTGAGCCACATCCCCAGCCTTTTTATTTCTTATTTTGAGACAGGGTCTCACTGAATTGCCAAGGCTGACATCAAACTCTCCATCCTCCTGCCTCAGCCAACTGAGCTGCTGGAGTTGCAGGCATGAGCTACTGCTCCGGCCTCTGCTTGACTTTTAGAACAAGATATCAGAAGATAGAGGAATAGATGGAGACGCTGAGGCAGGAGGATCACAAATTCAAGGCTACCCTAGGCAACTTAGCAAAACCTGTCTCAAAATTGAAAAAAAAAAAATTAAATGGCTGGGAGTGTAGCTCAGTGGTAGAGCATCCTTGGGTTCAATCCCCAGTGTGTGTGTGACACATACACACACACACACACACACACACACACAGTAGAAAATTCTTTTTAAAAAAAATATTTATTTTTTAGTTGGACACAATACCTTTATTGTATTTATTTATTTTCGTGTGGTGCAGAGGATTGAACCAGGGCCTCTCACGTGCTAGGCAAGCGCTCTGCTGCTGAGCCACAACCCCAGCCCCCCTGTAGAAAATTCTTAAGGTTATATAAGGTTCCGAACATCCTCTAACACACATAGAGGAACTAAAGACAGTCTAAGGAGCTGCTGGGACAGTTAGGAAGGCCCTCAGTTACGGGTGATAGCAAACTCCCCTTCAATGTCTGGAAAACAAAGCCACAGAACAAAATGTCTGGCTACTGCAGCTGGTAGGGACTCCTCTCTCGTGACCAGGGGATGGTGGCAGACGTTGTACTATCAAAAGGCAGGAGGAGAGTCATCTGTTTTATCAGCAATGTAAACACTTGCCCAGAAATCCCCAACTGATTTCTGGTTTTATTTCAGTGGCGTTACAGGTGGAGTTATATCCTGCTCCTCCCCCTCCCTGTCCTCTACCCTACAAAAGATATGTTGGAGTCCCAACTCAGAACGTGACTTTATTTGGAGACAGTTCTTAACAGTGGCAATCGAGTTAAAAAGAGGGCATTAGGGTGGGTTCTAACCCAACATGAGTGGTCTTTATAAAATGTGGAAATCCAGACACTAGCAGCCTGCACAGCAGGAAGGTGGCGTCCATAGGCACTAGGAGAAGATGGCCATGCACAAACCAAGGACAGACACCCAGAACAGGTACTTCCCTCACATACTCAGAAGGATCTCATCCAGCTAATACTTTGATTTCAGATTTCTGGCCTCCCAAACTGTGAAACAGTACATTTCTATTGCTTAACCTATGCTGTTTGGAGTCCTTTGTTTTGGCAGCTGTAGCAAACTAGCACAAGTTAACAGATCATGACACAGAAGAGAGGCAGGGAAAGTGAGTGCTTGGCTGGCATACTGCTGCCCTACGAAGATGAGGAGCAGTCGGGCGTGATGGTGTGCGCCTGTAATCCCAGCATCTCAGGAGGCTGAGGCAGGAGGATCACCTGTTCAAAGCCAGACTCAGCAACTTAGTGAGGCCCTAAGCAACTTAGTGAGAGCTGTCTCTAAATAAAAATAAAAAAGGGGTGGGGATGTGGCTCAGTGGTTAAGCACCCCTGGGTCCAATCTCTGGTACCAAAAAAAAAAAAAAAAGAGGATGTAGTGGTAAGGAAAAAGAGAAGGGTGGATATTGGACTAGCAACCAAGAGCACCTGCTGATATCCTGGTAAGTCGGGGACAGAAAGACTGGTCTACAAAAAAGACTGAAGAAGATGAATGAATTTATGATTTCCTAGCTTGTTGGTGACTAAACAGTTGATCAATAAACACTTCCTGGGGCTGGGGATGTGGCTCAAGTGGTAGCGCGCTCGTCTGGCATGCGTGCGGCCCGGGTTCGATCCTCAGCACCACATGCCAACAAAGATGTTGTGTCTGCCGATAACTAAAAAAAAATAAATAAATATAAAAAAAAAAAATAAACACTTCCTAAGCATGTAGGGGATCTGCATCCCTGTGCTTTGTAGCAGATACGTCAGTGTCAGTCTCAGCCTTTCTCTCAAGTAGCTCATAATTAGAGAGGGGACACATGGTCTGTATTTATGTCTATATACCCACGGGTCTCAGTAGCCCGAATATGAAAAATAATGTTTATTTCTTTGGCTTGGTCCTCACCTGCTGAATTGCAGGAACCTCTATCTCAAATCCCTCCTTTTGTAGAGACTGCTAATTTCCTCTTAGTATCCATTTCACCTTCTTCATTTCAGTAATAAAATCTATAGGTTTTAGCTGGGTACTTGAGCACCCAGCCATAGACTAATTTCTCAGCCTCACTTGTGGCTAGGTGTGGTCATATGGCTAAATTCAGACTTGGAGATATAATAAAGTAATGTGTGCAGCATCTGGGTCATCTCCTTCAAGGCAAAGTGGCTTCCTCTGGTCCTGCCAGCTCAGAACTGGTGTAATAACTCACCTGCCTCCTTGGACCCAGAGAGGCAGGGCCATGTTAAAAATGACAGAATAGGGGCTGAAGTCGTGCCTCAGTGGTAGAGCGCTCGCCTGGCATGTGCGGGGCCCTGGGTTCAATCCTCAGCACCACATATAAATAAAGGTATTGTATGCAACTACAACTAAAAAAAAATAAATAAACATTTTTAAAAAATGACAGAATAACTGTCTCCATTTCAGAGCAGTGCTGTCAACCTCGCCTGGATCACTTGTTTCCTGAGGGAAAAAAAAATAAACTATTCCATTTAAACTGCCCAGTGTTGTGGGGGTCTTTGTTATAGCAGCTTAACTGTACTAATCGGTATACAAAGTGATATACAAAGCAGGTATCCCATGAGTACTTGCAGACATAGTTGTCCTCTCCACCCAGACACATCTTTTTATTTTTTTAGTTGTAGATGGATACAATATTTTTGTTTTATTTATATATTTTTATATGTGGCGCTGAGGATCGTACCCAGTGCCTCATGTGAGGCCAGTACTCAGCCATTGAGCTACAACCCCAGCCCCAACCAGGCACATTTCACAAGAGCTTCATTTCCAAGTCATGTGGCAGACCCACCTCTGGATCTTAGTTTCTCACTAGGACCCAGAAGCTGGGGGTGGGGTTAGAGTGAGGCAAACAAAGCAATGGGTGCCAGACTTAAGGAGGAACTTACTTTCAGGCTTCTTTGAGGAATAGGGTTGGCACTGAAAAGGGAGTGCCTCCTTAAATTTTGTAACAAGGGTGACACTGGTACCTCCCTAAAGGCTTGTTCTTTGACCTAACTGCTACTGAACTCTGATTCCACTGCTAGGAATTCTTCCTGTGGAAATAAACCAACAGGTTTTTAAGCCATATGCATATAATGATAGTTTTCATGAAAAAGTATAGAAATATATAACCAAAACGACAGTCATCTAAATGATAATGGGCTGGTAGTTACCTTTGGAAGGTAGGATCACAAGTGAGTTTCCCCATTGCCTTTTTTAATGTTTTGCCACTTTCTGCACACTGCAAATAGCATTTTTGTAGTTGGTGGTGGTGGGGATATTATTTAACATAATTTTAAATTGTCCTTTTTTTTTTTTTTTTCAAATGTGACTCATCAGGCTGGGACTAATGTGACAGGTCCATTATAGACAGGCTGGGACAAGCATGCTGGCCTGGGCCTTCCTGAGGGCTTTGTGGGAGGAGATGTGGTAATTTGGGGGCACTGCATGGTACTGAGTTGCTCCCTGGGGAAGCTCAGCCTACCTGGCACCACTGTGGCTGGAGTATAATCGATGGACTTGAACCTCAACTCTGCCATGTACTAGCCTCAGGATTTCAGGCAAGGCCTTTAGCCTCTGTGCTCAAGTTTTCACATCCCTACAATGGAGACAGCACAAATGATGCCTTCCTTGGGTGGTGTTGTGGCTGGAGTAAGAAAATGTGTATAAAGTGTGGACACAGCCTGGCTCACTCAGGGTGACTCGGGAGGTGGGCATTGACATTGTTATGGACACCCCTGCCTGGATGTGTCAGTCTGACCTCAAACACATCATGAATGTCTCCACGCCTGATCACTCCATTCTCCAAACCTGTTCCTTTCTGTGGCACCATCCCATAATGTCTTGAGCCAGAAGCCAGGTGGTTTCCCCAAATCCAAACCATTGCCCAGCTCTGGTGATTCTTCCTCCTGCTCTCCTGCATCTTCTGTGTGCTGTTGCTATCACCTCTTCCTTGGAAGACGGGGTCTCCTCATTGTTCTTCCTGGACCCCACTAACTCTTCTCCTCATTGCAGATAGAGGAAACTTCAAATACAAACCCGATCTCTTCATGGCTCTGTTCAAAAGCCTCTCTGATTTCCAGTTGCATTAAGACATACCAGATGACCAGGACCAGCACAGCCTGACCCCTGGTCACCCCTCTGTCTCTAGCGTTCCCTCTCCTTCTCTGACCACCAGCCTAAGGTTCTGTCCGTTCCTCGCAAAGACCAGCGCTTTGCAGCTCTGGGGCTCTGATCTGCTCCTTCCTCTGCTTGGGACCCTCTTCTTCTTCTCTTATTCTGGTTCACTCAGGCTCGCTCTCTCTTTTTAAATTTTTTGTAGCTGTAGATGGACAGCATGCCTTTATTTTATGTTATGCTAAGGATTGAACCCAGTGCCTCACATGTGCTAGGCAAGCGCTCTGCTACTGAGCCCCAGCCCCAGCCCTCAGGCTCTCTCTTTAGGCCTCTGCTGGATGCACTTTCCATAAAGAGGCCTCCTTAACCACACAATCTAAATCAGCCCTCCCTTTTATTTTCTCTTCCTGTACTTTCCTGCAAGACACTGTTCACAAACTGTAATAATGAACATGTATTTGTATGTTCCTTTAACATCTGTCTCTACTTTCAAATTAAAAGCTTCAGGCCAGGCCTGGTGGTGTAGTCCTGTATTTCTAACCAGTCAGGAGGTTGAAGCAGGAGGATTGAAACTTCAGGGCCAACCTCTGCAATTCAGTGAGACCCTGCCTCAAGATAAAAAACTAAAGGGCTGGGGATGTAACTCAGTAGTAAAGTGCCCCTGGTTCAACAATCCTTAGTTCTAAACAAACAAACAAAACTTTCAGGAAAGCAGCAATTTTTTTCCTAAACTCTGTAACACCTAACATAGTGGCATGGAAAAAAATGCACACTCAGGGGGCTGGGGTTGTGGCTCAAGAGGTAGAGCGCTCACCTAGCATGCGTGAAGCACTGGGTTTGATCCTCAGCACCATATAAAAATAAATAAAATAAAACTATTGTGTTCAACTACAACTAAAAAATATTTATTTAAAAAAAATCAACACCAGGCGCAGTGGTCCATGCCTGTAATCCTACCCTCCTGGAGCTGAGATAGGAGGATTGCAAGTTCAAAGCCAGCCTCAGCAAAAGTGAGGTGCTAAGCAACTCAGTGAGACCCTGTCTCTAAATAAAATACAAAATAGGACTGGGGATGTGGCTCAGTGTTTGGGTGTCCCTGAGTTCAATTCCTGGTAACCCCCCCCAAAAAAAAATTCTACTGGTCCATGAAGACCCAAATCTGGGAAGTAGTACCCAACAGGGCACTGAACATGAACACAGAGCTGGGAGAAGATGTGCAGAATGAGCAAGATCCTGGAGCCTGAGTGAGTGACTCAAGTTCACCACTGGGTGGGCTCAGATATAGCAAAACTCAGGAAGGTGGCAGGGCTAAAGCCTGAGAGATGCTTGTTCACAGTCACTTCTGTGTGACTCTTGCTTCCCACAGTAGCATGCAAGCACCTTGAGGGCACTGCCTGCTTCTGCAAACCCTGCAGTACCTGGCTTCTGCTGGGTCCCTCTCACCAGGGCGAATCCTATAGAAGAGTGACTGGGTGAACTGCTTTTCAGTCACAGAATGGCAAAAACTTGAAATGACCTGAGTTCCTGCTGTTGGTAACTGAACTGCAGACAGAGATGTGGGCCCAGATGGAGGACACAGGGACAGGGGGATACATGGAGGGTCTGACTCGCACATGTCTTCATATTTTGCTTCCATCTTTTCCCTTAAGAGTTGAGAGATGAGCCTGGTGCAGTGGTGCATGCCTGTAATCCCAGCGGCTCAGGAGGCTGAGGCAGAAGAATCCCGAGTTCAAAGTCAGCCTCAGAAACTTAGTGAGGCCCTAAGCAACTCAGTGAGACCCTGTCTCTAAATAAAGTATAAAATAGGGCTGGGGATGTGGCTCAGTG
>NW_025999862.1:2792673-2799987 GCF_001458135.2 Marmota marmota marmota
AAAAAAAAAAAAAAAAAAAGAAAAAAGAAAAAAGAATGGGCATGTAGCTTAGTGGTAAAGCACCTCTGGGTTCAATCTCCAGTACAAAAAAAAAAAGTTGATAGATGAGGGCCTACATGTGGAGAAGGAATAGAAGGGGAAATGTAAAGCTTTGTATTTGTCTACTAGGGCTTTTATAAATTGGGTGGCTGAGCAACAGGAATACATTGTCTCACATTTCCGGAGGCTAGAAATCCAAAATCAAGGGGTCAGCAGGGTTGATTTCTTCTGAGGGCTGTGAGGGAAGAATATTTCTGGACCTCTCTTCTTGGCTTAGGTGTGGCCATCTTCTCTCTGTGTCTGTTCACTTTGTCGTCCCCCTGTGTGTGTGTCTGCATACAGATTTTCCCTTTTTATAAGAACCCCAGTCATACTGGATTAGAGCCCATACCAATGACCTCAATTTTAACTTGATTATATCTTTTTAAAAAATATTTTTTTCTGGGCTGGGGATGTGGCTCAAGTGGTAGCGCGCTCGCCTGGCATGCGTGCGGCCCGGGTTCGATCCTCAGCACCACATACAAAAAAATAAATAAATAAATAAGAAACAAAACTCTTCTCCTTTAAAAAAAATATTTTTTTCTTTAGTTATACATGGACACAGTATCTTTATTTTGTTTATTTATTTTTATGTGGTGCTGAGGATCGAACCCTGTGCCTCACATGTGCAAGGCAAGCGTTCTGCCACTGAGCCCCATCCACAGCCCTTGATTATATCTTTAAAGAGTGTATCTTCAAATGAAGTTACATCCCAAGATACTGGGCTTTAAGACTCCAACATAGCTCTGTGTGTGTGTGTGTGTGTGTGTGTGTGTGTGTGAGAGAGAGAGAGAGAGAGAGAGATACTAATCAACCCATAATAGGCCTTGAGATTGCTTCTAGAAACTGTCTAATGGGAAGTGGTCCCCATCAGGGTCTTCAGTCACAGAAGTTGAGCTTAGTCTGCAGAGTGGTGCCCCTTTCATAAGTACCCTAGAATTGAAAATTTTTAAAAATATTTATTTTTTTAGGTGTAGATGGACACAACACAATGCCTTTATTTTGCTGAGGATGGAACCCGGGTCCTGCCCATGCTAGGCGAGCGCTCTACCATTGAACCACAATCCCAGCCCCTAGGATTGAAAATTTATGCTGTTAAGTGCAGGGCAGACCCTTCAGGGAGCAGTTATATAACAACTTTGTAATTGCACAAGAGGTTTCTTTGTGCAATTGGAAAATTCACAAGGCTTTCCAGTACCAATCAGGGCTATGTCCAAGGCCTAATAAGCATTTGAGTCCCTTTCTGTTTACAGGTGAAAGTGTATGGTTTCTGACTCAGGTGGCCAATCTTGGACAAGGTCTCTAAGGATTCCGGACCTTCAAAGATGTTCTGGATCTCTTCAGAGGAACCTGCTTGAAGCCTGTTGAGTTTTTGTTTTTGTTTTCACTGAGAAGTCTGGGTGGGGCTTCCCTTGCACAATCTACCTTTGTGACCCCCTTGTTTTTGCTATTCTGAAACTGAAGATGGAAATGAATGGCTTGCAATTTCTAGTCCCTCCCTGGCAGTGAGAGATAAAAATCTCATTAATTGACTGCATTAAACAGAGTCAGTAACTGATGTGATTAAAAATCTTAGCACTATTGATAAATACTTACCAAGTAGGCATTGTGATCTAGGCATTGCAGAGGTATTTATTGAGCCCTGGTGTAGATTGAAAAATCAGATCAATTCTCCCCTCATCTGTGTACTCACAATGTTTGCAATGTGACTCTCCTCTCTTCCTATCAGGAGATGGAAGTCTCTTTCCTCAACTTGAACCTGACTTACATCTGTGTAGTTGACATAACTGTGAAAGTGAAGAAGTGTCCGTCTTGAGCCTACAGCTTGAGAGGATGTGCCCAAGTCCACTCTCGTTCCTGGGACCTTGCAGTTCCATTTGAGCAATCCTGGGCTGGCCTGCTGGTAGATGAGAGACAGGTGGCCGACTTGCCTCAGCTGACAGCCAACCACCCCCAGAAACAGAGGCTGCTGGCTGCCTGGCAACTGGTCACAGATGCATATGGGAGTCCAGCTGTGACTAGAACCACCCAGCTAATCCCAGCCTAAAATGCTGACCCAAATGCATTCTGCTGTCATTTATTTTTTTAAAAAATCAATAAAATAAAATGCTGACACATGAGACCAGGAACTAAAGCAGTGTTTGTTGTTTTAAGCTACTTCTAAGTTTTGTAATGTTTTATTATGCAGCAAAAGCTGACTGATACAAGCACTTATGAAACATCAAGCTCTGGTGTTTAAAATCAGAGTCTTGCTAGAAAAAGGGCTTGTACAAGTAGTTCACTCGTGGGTGTAATGCAGTAAGATGTAATGCTCTGGAGAAGTGGACATGGTAGGCATTAGAAGAGGTGGCCTTTGAGCTGGGAAGGAGTACTGTCCCTTTGGAGTTGAAAGGATTAAGATGGACTTCCTGGGAGAGGGGACTGAGCCAGGTAAGGAATGAGTGTGAGAAACCTAAGTTGAGATCAGGAGTCACAGTGTGGAGCCCTAACTATGGCCACACAAGCCCTGCACTGGCTCTCTCTATCTGGCCTAGCACACACAGAGGAAGACATCCAGATGTGTAAATTGGCCAGAAATGTAAGGCTAATTTTTGTTTGTTTGTTTTTGCAGTGCTGGGTAGTGAACCCAGGGCCTCAGGCACATTAAGCAAGTGTGTTGAGAGCCACAGCCCAGTCGGAATGGTCCCTGGCATTTTGCCAGTAGTATTGGTTGAGAGGCGAGCCATTAAGATGATGCTGGATTGATTCAATTGTATATTAGACCTTTATTGTCCACCTGGGCGCCCGCTACTTTGGAGTTCTCTCGAGGATTGCCTGGGGAGTTCTCCGTTGGTTGGGGAAGTTCAGGGAGAGGGAGTTCTGGTTGGCGTGTGGTGTTCCTGGAGGAGCGCGTGGGTGGCGTTCGGGAGGGAGTGTGCGTGGAGTGGTGTGGGAGTTAGGAAATAAAGTTTGTTCCTGCTTGAGTGGCTCGTGATTTGTGCCCAGCCAGACTGCGGCACAACTGCTCTACCACTGGGCTATACCCAGTGCTCTAAGGCTGATTTTAAGTGAAATAAAAATATCAGTGTCTGCTTTGTCCAGAGTAACAAGTCTCTTGGCTTCAGCAAAATTGACTCTACCAATTTGTTATTTATATTTGGTGCTTGGTATATATCTGGTGGGGGTGGGAGGAGTGGAGAGAAGATTGAGAGAGGGAGGCCTTCATAAGTCTTGCTGGGGAGGTTCAAGGGATCAAAAAAACCATAGCTGCTCAGGCTTCCGCTCAATTAGAAACTCCTTGAGGGCAGGGTCTGTGTCTGAGTTATCTCAGTGTATCTGGCATTAGTTTTGAAAGATTTATTCTAGAGGTAATTTCCATTCTCTTCCTTTTCCTATAAACCCATTATACAACTTGGGTATCCCTTATCTGAAATGCTGGGGACCAGAAGTCTTAGATTTTGGATTTCTTTTTAATATCTGCACATACTTAATGAGCTATCTTGAGGATGGGACCCAAGTCTAAACATAAAATTCACTTATATTTCCTATGTACCTTACACAATCTATTTAGTGCACCTGCATTTTTTGTTCTGTTCCCCGCTTCTTATTGGTGCATTATATATGTACATAATGATGGGATCTGTTGTTACATGTTCATTCATGCACACAATATAACAATATAATTTGGTCAATATCACTTCCTGGTACTTCCCTTCTTCCTCCTCGCATCTTACCCCTTGGACCCTTTCCTCTACTGATCTCCTTTTGATTTTTAAAAAAATATTTATTCTTAAGCTTTAGATGACACAATATCTTTATTTTACATTTATGTGGTGCTGAGGATCAAACCCAGTGCCTTGTGCATGCTAGGCAAGCGCTCCACCACTGAGCCATAACCCCAGCCCCTCTCCTTTTGATTTTAATGAGATTCCCTCCCCACACATACCTTTCTTTTCTTTTTCCTCTCTAGCTTTTACATATGAGAGAAAACATATGACCCTTGACCTTCTGGGTTTGACTTATTTCGATTAACATGATGTTCCTTTGTTCCATTCATTTTCCTGTAAATGACATAATTTCATTTTTATTTATGGCTGAATAAAACTCCATTGTGTGTGTGTGTGTGTGTGGTATGTGTGTGTGTGTGTGTGTGTGTGTGTGTGTGTGAGAGAGAGAGAGAGAGAGAGAGAGAGAGAGAGAGATATCTCACATTTTCTTAATCCACTCATCCATTGATTTCATAGTTTGGCTATTGCGAATTGTGCTGCATGGGTATGCCTGTATCACTGTAGTATAACTTTAATTCTTTAGGCTAAATACTGAGGCGTGGTAGAGCTAAGTCATATGGTGGTTCCATATCTAGTCTTTGAGGCACCTTCAAACAGACTTCTGTAGTGGTTGTACTAATTTACAATTCCACCAACAGTGTAAAAGTGGTAAAAGTGTTCCTTTTCCTCCATATCCTTTCCAGCAGTTATTATTATTTGTATTCTTGATGCCTGCCATTCTGACTGGGGTAAGGTGAAATCTCAATATATTTTTGATTTGCACTTCCCTAATTGCAAATGATGTTTAACATTTTTTAAACTTTTACTTTTTTAATATTATCTTTATTTTTTTATTTTTATGTGGTGCTGAGAATTGAACCCAGTGCCTCACGCATGCTAGGTGAGCGTGCTACCACTTGAGCCACATCCCTAGCCCTGTTTAACATTTCTTATTTGTTGGTCATTTGTATTTCTTCTTTTGAGAAGTATCTAATTCATTTGTCCATTTATTAATTGGATTACTTGATTATTTTGAAAGTTTTTTGAGTTCTTTATATATTCTAGATATTACTCCTCTATCAGAAGAGTAGGTAACAGAGATTATTTTTTCCCATTCTGTATTTCTTCCCAGTCCTGTTTCCTTTGCTTTGCAGAAGCTTTTTCACTTGATGCCATCCCATTTATTAACTCTTGGTATCATTTCCTGAGCTTTAGAGGTCCTATTGAGAAAGTCTTTGCCTGTACCTATATATTGGAGTGTTGACCCTACCTTTTCTTCTAGGAGTTGCATAGTTCTGTTCTAATTCCTAGGCCTTTGATCCATTTTGAGCTGATTTTTTTGTGCATCTATATTTTCACTGTGACCCAACACATGAGGTCAGATGTGGAATTTCCCACTTGTGGCATCCTATTGGTATTGAAAAAGTTTCAGATTTTGTAGAATTTCAGATTTTGAATTTTTGGATTAGGGATGCTTCAACTGTGTTTCTAGGGTTACTATAACAAATTGCCAAAAACTGGGTAGTTGAAAAGAAGAGAAATTTATTCTCCCACATTTCTGGAAGCTAGAAGTCTGAAATCAAATTGTTGATAGGTCTGGTTCCTTTTTGGAGGATCTGAGGGACAATCTGTTCCTTGTCTGTTCTTGTTTCTAGTCCTTGTAAAGGATTCTTTGCATTCCTTGGCCTGACACAAAATTCCAGTCTCTGCTTCCCTCATCATAAGTGCCGTGTCTCTTGTCTTCTTTTTTTTTAGCTGGCCATAGAAATGACTCTCAAAGTAATTGTGGTGCCTTTGAAGGGGTAGTCCCTGAATCTCCTCAAATAATATGCTGCCCCTGAGAGCAGCTGAGCTCTCCCTTTGTCTGTTAATATATGGATGTGCACCATTGTGGCTGGATAGGGGCGGTCTGCACCCTGCACCAATCCTTGGCTGTTATGGCCAAGTCCTTAGTTGTTATCCAAATATTGGGCTATCATTGTCTTGGGTGAATCTGTACCACAGACAGATAGACAGACACTCCTGGACACTAACTTCATAGGCCACTTGCTCACCCTTTGAACCCAACATCAAAAATCCTTATACTACTAAATACTCCAGGTGGGTCCAGAGGGAGGACAACATCAACTTCCCTTGTACACTGTACTGAGAATCCTGGGGTGAGAAGTGAAGAGAGGAAGAGGGTCCAGGGTGATTGGGGACTTCAGGGATGAAGGCCCATTTGGTGTGTGTATAGGCACTCTAACCACTTGTAGGGATCAGCTTTAAATTTACATTCCAATTGGCTCAAGCCTGCATAGTTGTGACCAAGGCAGAAAACCTGTTGGATAGTCTGTTGACCACCATGATGCTCCACCCTCACATCTGTCTGTTTGTAGGAGGGGCATGGCAGTAGCCCCACCACCAGTTCACTCACTGGGCTGGGGTTGTCCCCCAAGATGATGGCCAGTGCCTTCCCTGCAGTTGTGGGGGCCTCCCTCTATCCAGGTGGGCCAGGGCTGCAGCCTTGGGAGGCAGCTGCAGCTCCACTGAGAAGTGTGTCCCTTCTCTTCTATGAACAAGGGTGGTTTTGGATTAGTGGTGTGCTCCACTCCAGGATGAGCTCTTCTTAACTAATTACATCTGCAATCACCCTATTTCCCAAGAAGGTCATATTTGGAGATCAGGCTCTTAACAAGTCTTTTCTGGGGGACACAATTCAACCCATAGCATTCACTAATCTCCAAGGGAATATGTGTTCCTTGTCAGACTGCTGAAGCTTCTGGAGGCCGAATTATTGCTTCTTCAGGACTCAGCAACTCAAGACATGCTTTTGCTTATTGGAGCATTTGACAGGCTTAGCCTTTCTAATTTTTACTGTCGAGGCAGGGCACCCTCTCGTCTTCCCACATAGCCTTTAGCGGATATGGGGTGTCCTCTCTAAGTGAAGGTCAGTGAGGCAGCGACCTTTGAGCGAGGGGTCATGGCTTGGTTTGGACGCTGTGTTAAGCATTCGATGTATCAATCCTTTCGATAACCCTGTTAAGTAGGTATTTATACATTTAATTCCTATTTTATAGATGAACACATTGGGCTTTCAAGAGGCTAAATAACAGCCAGAATTATTATTTCTAAAAACCTGAATGGGCGGCAAAAAGCCCTAGACGAAAAGTTCCCCATTCTTCGTCTTCACGTTTTCCGAAGTACCCGGGATCTGGCTAATTCAGTCCATCTCTCAAGAAAACCAAATCTGGAACCTCAATTCTATTGATTCTGGGAAGCGGTGCACATTGGAGTCCACACGCGGGGGCCCGCCAGCGCTCTTTTCTCCAGAAGCCGCACACAAAGCGGTTCCTTTCTGCGTTCGGGCGCGCGCGGCGTGAGGAGGGCACGCTGATTGGGTGCGCGCGGCCCCCGCTCCCGCCCCGGCGCCTGTCCCGGCGCGCTGATTGGCTGATCCGAGGTACCGCGGCAGCCTGCCGCCCCCGCGCGCCGCGCCGCGGCGTCGGAA
>NW_025999862.1:2800056-2842657 GCF_001458135.2 Marmota marmota marmota
AACTTGCATGGGGCGCCGCCGGTGGCCGCGGGAGCGTGACTGCGCTGCGCAGGGCGCTAGGAGGCATTGTCGCCGTAAGTGGAGCCGAAAGCGGTCCGGAATCGGGCCACACGCTTCGTGCCCCGCAAAGGAAACGTAGTATTGAGGCCAAGCGTTGAAGGGGCTGGGGGAGAGAGGGAGAGAAATATCCGGGTTTATGTTTCGTCCCCTCCCCGCCCCTCCCCCAGGTCACCCGGTGGAATAGAGCAGCGGCGCACCGGCAGTGGCTCCTGCGGTGCCAACCGGCCCGGAGGCGCCGGCTCTTGTTTGCACAAAGCGACTGCATCGCAGTAGCTCTTGGGGAGTGGGTGCAACGCTACCAGGGAAAAGGGAACCTGGGGACGCGCTCCCGGACGGGCTTCCGTTCCCCTGGGGAGGCGCCTGAGCTGGGAGAGGTTACTGTGTATCTCGTCCCCAAGTGACAATTTCGGGGTTTGCTTCCGCCCTGGAGAGCTGCAGATGCCTGCTCTGGAGCTGCCTCTTGGCCCCACGACCGCTGTGGGAATGCCTCAGTGCTTTGCTTTATTTTCTCCAGTCCCCGCCTGCCGGGCAAGCGGTGGGCCCGGGACCAGGAGTCACCGAGGGCATCCGGCTTAGGCGGGCCCCTGCCTGGCCAACAGTGCAGTCCTGGAAGGTGCAGTCCGAGGATGTCAAGAAGTCCATAAGGGAGCTCGCACAGGTCTCCTCAAACCCCGTGGCACAAAAAACAAGGCGTCCCGTTCCCAGCCCAACAGGCTCTTTCCCCCGGGTGTGAAAGTGGGTCAACTCTGTACTGGCCTGCGTGGGCCTTTGGAACTAGTGGGGTCCAAGCAAGTCCTCTGCCCTTCAACTCGCCACCCGTTCCCTAGCTTGGCACCATCGAGAGAACTGGCTAGAGCCATGGGTGGGAGCAGCTCGAAACACATGGCTGGGGAGGCTCAGGTTGTTATTCGGAGTGGCTGCCAGGCTATAAAATTCCCAATTGACCACACCAGTAACTAAATATAGGAGCAGCTGGTGCAGATGGGGGTGTCGCAATGGTTCCTTTGCAGAGTTCCTGGGACTGCAGAAAAGGTAGAGTTTTTGCTGGTAAGGGCTGAGTCAGAGAACCACTGTCAGGGTTTAAGTACACCCCACCCCACCCCCAGCTTTGAATTGAGATGAACCCAGGTTCCGATGTAGACTAATAGCCAGTATTGCCAGCTCCCACAAAATCAACGATTTTTTTTTTCCTGGCATTCAATTTATTATATTCAAACTTCCTGTCTACACCTGTTTGATCTTTGGAAATGCCTTCATGTGGGAAGTACTTCATGGTTTGTAAAGTCCTTTCTCAAAAGTGCTGTATCAGGTATTTTTCATAACCAGTTAAGGAAGGTGGTATTTTCATTTTGCAAATGGGGCTGCTTCACAGTCCTGGAAACTGTGCATGAATTAGTTACCCTCCTCAGAGGACAGCCTTGTAGGATGGCCTCCTTTATTCTGGTAACAGACGGGTGGCCTGCTCCCTCTCTCCTGCATCTCTTTGTGTAGCTGGTGCTCAAATCTTGCCTTATGCCTTCATTGAGGTCCCTTGGGCCTGGCATCATAGCTGCAGTGGCATCTGGCTCATCCTGCCTCCTGGTGGGAAGCTTGTTCTGGCCCATACCCTGTCCCTGTCCTGTTAAATTACTTCTCAGTGTGTGCCTTAAAGAAGGTCCCCACGAGATGTTCATTGGATTTAAACATATCCTGGGACCATGGTGCCCACTCATAGGAAAGGGGAGTTGGGCTGTGTGGAGAGGACCATATGGGGACAGGAGCAGTGTGAGTGTGGGCTAAGACCCTATGTCCAAGGGTCTCTGGGGTTTGGAGTGCTTTCTTGACATTGTCCAAAGCCCCTTCCAGTGCCTGGAACTGGTTGGGATTGGTAGTACCATCTATCTGGAACATTCCATGCCTAGGCTAAACCCATGTGTGCTGATGATTCCTGTTTCTGTCCTTTGGGATGTTCTCTGACTCCTTGCTATCACCACTCCTGCACGTGGGGATGACCAGATGCTTCAGGGAGCTCCACACTTGGGCCTGTGGGGTGTCCTGGAGTCCTGTGGTTGGGTTCTGGTTCCAGGAGGGGCTGCCTTATTTGCCAGTTGTTCAGATGGTGCTGACATTCAGATTGTAGGTTGTGGACTCAGATTATTTATCTACACAGGAGCCCCCACAACCTAGGGGCAGCCTTGCCTAGGGGCTTTGCCCTCAGTCTAGAAGAGGCCCGCAGCTCTCTGCCACTTGCATGACTTGGACAATTTTCTGTGTTTGGCTGATCTTGTCCATGCCCTTTTGGAATCCCAGAGGCCCAGTCCAGCTCCTCATTATCCCAAGTTTGTTAGTTTGGACCCCTCTGACCCTGTACTAGGCCCTGAATAACATGGGATCCTGCCGCCCTTCCATCTCGCAGCCTTGCCTCTCTCTGTCCTCCGGCTTTGGAGAGGGACTGCCCATGGACTTAATTCTCCCTTGTCGGGGGACGAGGAAGTTTTAGGTGAAGGAAGGGTGATTCCTAGCCAAGTAGTGAGGGTGGTGATTTTAAGCACTTAATATTTTAAGTGATGATTTTAGATCCCCTTTGGAAATCTAGGGCACCTTTGTGCTGTGCTCAGAGAATGGTTTGGAATATTAGAAACGCTTCTTCCTAGTGAACTATTCTGACACTTAGACTTTACATGTTGATCCTGTTTAGGCTTTTTTGTTCCCTCTGACTCACAACATTGGGCCTCAGAGCTTGCCATTACTGGGACTTCCTCTGCTTCAGCCTCCCAAGTAGCTGGGATTATAGGCATGTGCCACAATGCCCAGTTGTATGTGTATGTTTGTGTGTGTGTCTGTTGGTTTTTAAAAGCTCAAAAGCAACCCAGATGACTTGTGCTAAGTCATTAAGTGCTGTGGAAACTCACAGGGAAGAGAGAACACTGAGGGCTGGGGCAATCAGGGAAGACTTCCTGGAGGTGGAGAGATGGGAATTCTCATTCCTCAGAGATGACTTGCTCAATTTTGCGTGGGCAATGAGCTGGGATTAGAAGCTGCTGCCATGCCTGCCCATGTGCTGCTTTATCCTCTCAACTGGAATTATGGAGTATTCAGGTAGAACTATAGATTTTGTTCAATCGTGTTTAACTCAGCAAGGTGGGTATTACTAGACCTACTAGAAGAAACGGGCTCAGAGTAGTTAAAAAACTCTCCCAAGCTGTCTTAGCTACTAATGGTGGAGTTGGACATTCTGTCTATCAAACAGCCTTTCCCCCTGCACCCCTGTGTCTCTGGCCTTCAGTGTCAGCCTCCCTGGTGAAACACACACATGTGGAATACCGTTGACTCTGCTGGGCAGGTAGATGGGCTTGGCCTTGCTCTGCTTGTCTAGCTGAGCCCATGGGCACTGTTCTTGGTCTGCCAGCAGCTCTGAGCACTGTCTCCCTCCCTTTCCCATCTGCCCTCGGAACAAGCTCCCTGGAATCCCTGAGTTATCTGGGAAGCTGGGATTGGAGCCTAGGGACAAAGACCTTGACCTCAAGTTCCTTCTCTCTTTGTGGGGTGCTGCTGTTATCAATATGGGTGACTTCTGTGAACATTGGATATGGAGCAGGCCTGATCATTGTCACTCACTCCCTTTGACCTTGTTCAGGCCACTTAGCCACTTCCTGTGCCTTAGTTTCCTTCTCAGTAATAAACAGAGGGTTGAGGACATTTTTATGTCTTAATACCACATAATTTTATTTTAGCCCCTTATTATTTTATCTCCCTTCTCTCGTTTCTAGCACCTCCCCCTTTTCTTGGAGATCAACCCAGCATCAGTCTGATAATCAGGTCTGCAGGCTGATGCTGTAACCTTCCCTTCCTGTTGGCACTTGGGGAGGCAATTTCTAGAGACCCATCCACCTGTCACACTGAGCTCCAATTTGCCTTGGTGTCTCCACCTCCTGCTGTGCACAGGGAGCCTGGCAGATGTGGGTGGGGTGAACAGGGGAGCTGGAGCAATTGTGCAGATAGAGCCCTGACTCAGAGGTCGCAGTATGGAGGGACAGGTGTCTTTCCCCTGCACTTGGCTGTGTCCTGCCTCCTCCTTGGTGCCCCACCTGTTGAGTCACAGGCCAGTGCACATCTGAGTCCTTACACCCACCTGGCTACTGATGCAGGCCCGGGCCCTGCGTCTGATGAGGTCACACATGTTGATCCTCCCAGAGAAGCAGCAGGGCCCAGCTGCCCTCACCCTCTGACAGGCCCATCAGCTCTTCCAAAGGCTGAGCTGCCTGTGGCCTAGGTTCTGAGTTCCAGAGAGGAGGTAAGTGGCCTGAGGCCCCCTGTAGGCTTCCCGGCAGCCTGGGTTCCTGGGGAGGAGGTGCATGGGGCGAGCCCCAGCTGGATGGTGCTTCATGGCCCTGCATTTCCTCTAGGCACAGGCCCCTTTGTGAGCAGCAGACCGGCCTGGGGGCTGGGACACCCCAGTCTGCATGCTGAAGAAGATGGGTGAGGCCGTGGCCAGAGTTGCACGGAAGGTGAACGAAACGGTGGAGAGCGGCTCTGACACTCTGGGTGAGTGGGGACAGGGCTTTTCCAACTGACCTGTGGAGTTCAGTGTAGAGATGGTCTAGGAAGAGCTGAAGGGGTCAGTCTCAGGTGCGCCTTGTCAGGAGGGAGTCATGGATCTTTCCCTGTAGTGGTGGAACCGTGTTAGTCTGTTCATGCTAGGTCCCAGCATACGACACATTTCTTACCATGGGTCATGGCCAAAGAGGTTTGAAAAATGCTAGAAAATGGGTCTGGACTGTGGTTGTGGCTCAGCGGTAGAGCGCTTGCCTAGTACATTCGAGGCGCTGGGTTTGATCCTCAGTACCACATAAAAATAAATAAATAAAATAAAGGTATTGTTGCCAACTACAACTAAAAAAAAAAAAAATAGTGCTAGAAAATGGAGCCTGAGGCTGGGTGCGGTAGCACACATCTGTAATCAATCCCAGGAACTCAGGAGGCTGAGGCAGGAGGATTGCAGGTTTGAGGCCAGCTTCAGCAAATTAGTGAGGCCCTCAGCAACTTAGACCTGTCTTAAAATAAAAAATAAAAAGGGCTGGGGATGTGGCTCAGTGGTAAAGTGCCCCTGGGTTCAATCCCCAGTACAAAAAAAAAAAAGAAGAAGAAAGAAAAAGAAAATGGAGAGGGCTGGGGATGTGGCTCAAGTGGTAGCGCGCTTGCCTGGCATGCGTGCGGCCCGGGTTCGATCCTCAGCACCACATACAAACAAAGATGTTGTGTCTGCCGAAAACTAAAATAAATAAATAAATAAATATTAAAAGAAAATGGAGAGTGTGTGCTTATCCTTGGACTGCAATGATTCTGAGTGTGTGTGCCCCTGGACCAGCCGAAGATACTGGGCCAGCGCTGGCTGAGTAGCCCTTGTGCATGGCCCTGTGCTGGGTGCCTCCGAGTGTTCTCTTGTTGAACTTCCCTGTGATGAATCATACCTGCTGGGTGTGGCCAGCCCCCCTCTGCAGATGAGGAGAAGATGCAGTTGCACAGGCAGAGTGGGCTCTTTTGAGATCGCTCAGCCGGGAGGCCCCTTTGCACTCCCTTTACACTGCTTGAACTGTGTCATCTGTGCCTTTCTTTTTAACCCAGAGGCACTCTACCACTGAGCTACATCCCCAGCCCATTTTACATTTTATTTTTTAATTGTTTTTGCAGTCCTCCTGCTCAGCCTCTCAAATAGCTGGGATTACAGTTACACACCACCACGCCCGGCCTGCCGCAGGGGTCTTTCGCTTTGAACTGCTCTTAGCCTGGTAGCTGCTCAGGTACCCTAGGACAGACCATCCTGATTAATCAACAGATACTTATGACAAGGGTCAGCAGGGGATGCTGTGCATCTACCTAGGTGTGTGTACATGAATGATGTGTGTGTGTGTGTGTGTGTGTGTGTGTGTGTGAGAGAGAGAGAGAGAGAGATCGATCCTTGGAGTGTAAGCACCACTGCAGAGCCACAGCTGTACGCTGGGAACCCAGAGGACAGAGGACTAGGGCAGTCTTTTCTTGGGGATGATCGTGCAAATAGTCAGGTGGCTTTGAGTTAAGTCTTTGACATAAAGAAAGGAATTCCATAGGCAGGTGTGTGTGTGTGTGTACTCGCGCGCGCGTCTGTCTGTCTATGTTTTTCTGTCCATCTGGCAAAGGAGCATTTCTATACTGGTTACTGCCCGAGCAAAGACCCAGACCCTGGCATTTCTGTGAGCAGCCAGGTGTGTCTGAATGCAGCTCCCGAGGCAGGGGGTGATGGCTCAGGAAGTGGAAGGACACTTAGTCTTTTGGATGGGTTTGGTCAGGGCCTCTTCCAGGAAGCCCTCACCCTGACCCCATTCACCCCTGCTGGCTTCCTGCTCTCTAGCACCCAGCCAGCATCCCTAGAGGTCAGGGACCCTGTGATCTTTTGCTCCTGTCTCCCTGCCCCAGCTGGAGCCCAGCACAGGGTCAGGTGCTGTGTTGGCATAGGGAGGTACTGGCTGAGCTGAGCCGAGGAGGGCGAGGCGTCTCCTCTATCAGCAGACTGACTTGACGATGACTGCCAGCTCTGGAGGGAGCTCTGGGGAGCCGCATGGTGGGGAGCCATTGGCTGTGGGCCCTGAGTCAAGGAGTCCTGGATTCTGCACTACTCTCTGACATGGTTGTGCTTGGCCCAGTATTTGAGGCTGACCACCACTGATACTGTAGCTGACAGCCAGACTTTGGCTCTTGGGGGCCTGGAGGTGAATCCCCACTCTGTCACCTACTAGCTTAGTACCTTTGCAGATTGTTTAACCCGTCTGAGCCTCAGTTTCTTCATCTGTAAAATGAGCTTGGTAATAGTGTCTACCTCATCAGGGTGGTTAGGAGCAATTATAATGCCTGTAAGGTGCTTGGTATGTAGGCAGCTCAGTAGATGGCAGCGATTATTTTTAATTTTTTCTCATCCCTGAAAGCTAGAGGTGGGGCCTAAATCCTGCGTGACACAAACACTACCTCCAGGTGTCAGCCAACCAGGTCTCTCTCTGCTGGGCCAGTTTCTATTGGTGACTTAAGTATAAATTGATAAATCTCTGGGTCGAATCACCTATACCTATGTTAAAATGTCACAGGTTAGAGGGACACATGAAGCTCTATCTCATTCAGATGTGGCAAGGGTACAGGGGCTGCAGGGCGGGGGGGGGAGGCTTCCTGGGGACAGCTATGAGGACACAGGTATCCCAGGCAGTGGGAGGGAGGGAGAGGCCCCTGCCGAGGTGTCACTGCTGCATGGGGCAGGGGGTGAGGGATGGTTCCCAGTAAGTAGATGGTTTGGCTTTGCTAGGGAGTTTGGGCTTCAGCTTCTGTGGACCAGAGATTGTGAACTCAGATGTCCCCATGGGCCCCTTGGGAGTTTCTGTGAACTGGCAAGTTGGCAGCTGCCTTGGGTGAGGTGTGGGGGGCGCTTAGGGGAGGGAATGCCACAGCACCTCCTCTGTACCGTCCAGGGTCCATGCCCATCAAGGAACTCAAGCCAGGCCTCTGGCTCCCTGCCAGGCCACTAACTGAACGGCACCAGAGCCAGGCCTTTGCCCTACCACACAGCCCTCAGTGGGTGTGGAAGTTCAGTGAGTGTGGCAAAGCCCTTACCAACCTGGGCGAGCCATGAGCCATGGTGGCCCTGGCTGAAGGTGGAGACGCCCAGGCAGTGGGGACCAGGCCTTTAAATGTAGGATTGGACAGTAGGGGGGCCTTTTTACCTCTGTAGTGGTCAGAGAAGAAGCAAAATATCAGCACAGGCCACTGTGGGTGCCTAAAGTCCTGACCCTTGGGAAGGGGGGCTGGCCAGGCTCATGCAGCCTGGGAGGTCTGGGATCTAAGCAGTCAGTGGGTATTAAGCACCTGCTGTGTGCAAGGTGCTGGAGAGCTCACGGGATGTGTACAGTAGTGCTCTGGGCCTGATCCCAGCCCACCACCCATGAGATAGAGCGATGCATAGCCTCCAAGCTCGGCCATCAGATGGAGCCCAGGTTATAATTCAGAGGAGGAGTGCGGCTGGGAGTTCATATAGCCAGGAAGGTTTTCTGGAGGAGGTGGAAATGGAACTGGGTGACTCAGTATGGTTCCTGTGTGAACCAGCAAACAGTCTAAGCAGCCTCAGCATCCCACTCCAGACGATGGCTTAGATCAATTTTGTCACAGCTGTACAGTGTCAGTTGTGTAGCCATTAACAACGGTGCGTAACCTTCCAACGTATGCTTAAATAAGGACCAGCACATTCTTATATATGATGTGCTTGGGAAAAAAAACAACAACAAGGATCCCAAACTGTGTATATGATAATATACCAAATATATTAAACATGTGTATTTATGTAGAAGAGAAAATGAAAGGAAACAAAACAAGATACAAATGAAAATTAGAAAACGATAGTTTGTATTTTATAAATGTTCTGTGATAATGCATTTTTTAAAATTAATTTTTGAAACAAGATCTTGCTCTGTTGCCAAGCTAGGCTTGAATTTGAAATCCTTCTGCCTCAGCTCCTGAGTGACTGGAATTACAGATGGGCACCATGGTGCCCAGTTCTTCGTATTTCTCTTAAAACTAGAGGAGAATAGAGTTTTAAGAAGGACCACCTGGTACTATGGAAAAAACACAAGTCAGGGGTGCTCATCTTTTTTTTTTTTTGTACCAGGGATTGAACGCACGGGCACTCAACCACTGAGCCACCCCCCAGCCCTATTTTATATTTATTGTGAGACAGGGGAGGATTGGACAAGGTAGTTGCTTAGGGTCTTGCTAAGTTGCTGAGGCTGGCTTTGAACTTGCCATCCTCCTGCCTCTGCTTTTGGAGCCGCTGGCATTACAGGTGAGCGCCACCAACCCTGACTTGGGGTGACTTTAAAGAGGGATCATTACAGCAGAAAAGCAGGACGTGGAAAGGCCTAGGAACTGGACCAGGAGGCATGGCTGCCTTGCATGGAGGCATTGCCGTGGGCCGGGAAGAGAGGAACCAAGCTCACTTGGGCCGCGGTGTTGGATGGCACCTTTGGTACCTTTTAATCCTTTCAAGAGTCTTGTGTTTTCTGACTCTGAGGATTCCTATCTGTTCATTTATAGAGAACTCCTGGTTACTGGCTGTTGGTGTGTTGCTCTTACCCATCCCTTGAGTCTCTTTTGTCAGGAATCCCTGCAGGCCCTCCTCTGTATCTCCTTTTTTTTTGAGGTACAGGGCTTGAACTCAGGGACACTTGACCACGGAGCCACATTCCCCAGCCCTTTTCTTTTCCTTTTTGATTTTTTTTTTAGTTATAGATGGACACAATATCTTCATTTATTTATTTTTATGTGGTGCTGAGGGTTGAACTCAGTGCCTCACATGTGCCAGGCAGACGCTGTACCACTAGCTACAGCCCCAGCCCCAATTCCCCAGCCCTATTTTGTGTTTTATTTTTAGAAACAGGGTCTCACTGAGTTGCTTAGGGCCTCACTGAGTTGCTGAGGCTGACTTTGAACTTGCCATCCTCCTGCCTCAGCCTCCTGAGCTGTGGGATTCCAGGCACGTGCCGAGGCACCCGGCCTCCTTCTGTATCTTCTTGCTTTCTTTGGGCCACAGCTGAGGGATTTCTTCAGTCTGCCCTCCATTTCACTCTTTGCTTCTTTGTGTTTAACCCACTGAGCCTTCCATTACATTTAAAATTTTTAATTCCATGTTTTCAAAAGTTCTATTTGGTTCTCTTAATAATCTGATTGAATATGCTCTGGATTCTCTTCAGATCCAATGAATTTTATGCCTCTTAGTAAAAAGGAATTTGATTTAAAGGAATAATATCATTTCTTTATTAAGTGTTCAACTCTTATTTCTCTAACTATGACTTCTTTGTACTTATCTTTTGGAACTTTACTTCTTCTGTAAAAGGGTGTTATTAAGGTGCAGGTCTGCTGTCCCGCCGACTCTTGTCACAGTGGGTTGTTCTGGGTGAACCTTAGGTAGTTTTGGGCCCTGGGCTCATGTCTTTATTTATTTATATTTTTTTTAGTCATACATGACAGCAGAATGAATTTTGACATAAAATACATACATGGAATGTACATACATCAATCATTGTCTATTCTATTCTGCTGCCCTTCCTATCCTCCCTACTCCTTCCCTCCTCTCCCATCCTTTCTCTCTATCCAAACTAATGTGACATACTTTTTTTTTCTTTTTCTCATTACAGCATCATATACGTATTCTGTATAACAGTGAGCTTCTCCTTCCATCTTCCGTGTAACTCCCCTTCTCCCTCTTTTTCCCTCCCACCTCTCTTCCCTATTTAGTGGTAGTCTTCTTCTCTTGCTCTTCCTCCCTATCCCATTTTGAGTCACCCCCTTATATCAGAGAAGACATTTGGCATTTGTTTTTTAGGGATTGGCTGACTTCACTTAGCATAATCTGCTCTAATGCCATCCATTTACCTGCAAATGCCATGATCTTGTTATTTTTTTAGTCAGTGGGTATTATTGAGTAATATTACTGAGTAATATTCCATTGTGTATAAATGCCACATTTTTTAATCCATTCATCTACTGAAGGGCATCTAGGTTGGTTCCACATTCTAGCTATCGTTAATGTGAATTGTGAGGCTATAAACATTGATGTGGCTGTGTCCCTGTAGTATGCTCTTTTTAGGTCTTTTGGGTATAGTCCGAGAAGGGGAATAGCTGGGTCAAATGGTGGTTCCATTCCCAGCTTTCCAAGGAATCTCCATACTGCTTTCCAGATTGGCTACACCAATTTGCAGTCCCACCAGCAATGTATGAGTGTACGTTTTTCCCCACATCCTCGCCAGCACTTATTGTTGTTTGACTTCATAATGGCTGCCATTATTATTGGAGTGAGATGGTATCTTAGAGTAGTTTTAATTTGCATTTCTCTGATTGCTAGAGATGGGCACTGGGCTCAGGTCTTGCGGTGCCTCTTCTGTGTAGTCCTAGGTTGAAGGGCTGTCCTCGAGGAGCTGTGTTTGTGACTGTGCGAGTGACAGCCTAGGGAGCCTATCTTCTCTTGACTTCTTAGCCCTCGGGGTTTCTGGGCCTTAGGGGTAGTGACTCCTCAAACCTTAAGGATAGGCCTGTGATTTCAAAATATTTGGGGGAGGTGTTTTGTTCAATTCAGTGCCCAGGCCAAGACAGGACAGCTCTCCAATAATCAAAAAGGAGATTTCCCCTGGTTTATTCTTTTTCTGAGAAGGTGGTCCTTCAAACCCCAGCTTTTCACAGGGGTCTTGGCTCCCCACCTCAAGCCAGGCTCAAAATGACATTTCTGGGCCCCTTTGGGCTTTGAAACCTAGGCCCCTGGGTGACCCAGACTGACCTACCAGTCCAGGGCCTTGGAGCACCTGCACCCGCCCACCCTCTGCCTCCCAGACTCCTCTGCAGGGCCTTAGGAAATTCCAGGCATCATTGTAAACACCTTTCCAGTTTTGACTTTTTTCAAGTCAAAAAAACCCAGAGGCTAATATCTACTGTTGTGCCTGATGTCAACAGAGTTGTTAGGATGACCCAGGTGGTGATGAGGCAGTGGGGACACCCCCTGGGCCGCTTCCCCAGGACAGATGTCCCTTGGTCAGTTCCTCCACTCCTGCAGGGTCTTCCAGAGGGCAGGTCCTGGGCACGTGGCCTGAGGACTGAATCAGTTCTGGTTAAAAATGCCTATTCATGAGCTCTGCTCCAGAGCTTTGAGATAGAATCTCTGTGGGTAGGAAGGGGGTGGTCTGCCATTTAGCCAGCCTCCCAGGTAACTCTCCTGGGCCTTGAGTGCCCTCCTGTCCACAGGTTCTGTATCCTTGGAGTCAATCAACTAAGGATAGAAACTGCTTAGAAAAAAACTGGGCCTGTTCTGAACACGTACAGACTTTGTTCTTGTTATTATTTTCTAAACAAGGCAGTGTGACAATTTATGTAGCATTTATATCATTTAGGTACCAAAAGCAATCTAGAGATTACAGTCTACAGGAGGGGATGTGGGGTTATATGCAACTGCCATGCCATTTTAATTGAGAGACTTGAGCCCCTTTCCCATACTGGGGATGGAACCCAGAGTCACTTTACCATCAAGCTACATCTCCAACCCCTTTTATTTTATTTTGAGTCAGGGTCTCACTAAGTTGCCCAGGCTAGCCTTGGGTGACTGGGATTATGGGCCATGCCTGCACACCTGGCTTAGAGGGTCCTTTTGGTCTGAGTAGTATTATGCTGCATAGATTACCATCTTCTCTTTATTCATTCATCTGTTGGAGGACATTTGGATCATTTCCAGTTTTTTCCATCATAAGTTAAAGCCTGTAAATGTTCACATACAGGTGAAGGCAGGTTTCATTTCTCTTGGGCCCAGGGGGGTAGGATTGCTAGATTGCCTGTGTGAGAGTGTGTTTGGCTATTAGAACCAGCCCCACTCACAGCCAGAGTTCCAATTCCTTCTTGTCCTCTTCAACACTGTTGGTTTTTTTTTTTTTGTACTGAGAATTGAACCCAGGGACACTTTACCACTGAGCCACACTCCCAGCTCTTTTTAATTTTTATTTAGAGACAGGGAATTGCTGAGTTGCTGAGGCTGGTCTTGAACTTGCCATCCTCCTGCCTCAGCCTCCTGAGCCGCCAGGATTACAGGCGTGTGTCACCAACACCCAGCTCTCTTCAACACTCTGTGTGGTTTTTAATTTTATATATTCTTTTAGTTGCATAATGGCATCTCCTTGTGACTTTAATTTACAGTTCTTTGATGAAAAATGATGTTGAATGTCTTTTCATGTGCCTCCTGGCCATCTAGCTGTCTTTGATAAAATGTCTATTCTAATCTTTTGGCCATTTCAAAGAATGGGTTTTCTCATTAAGTTGCAAAGTTCTTTATATATTCTAGAGGCAAATTCATTATCAGGTACGTGTTTTGATAGTACAGTTTCCAGCCTCTGCCTTGTCTTGTTCTCTTAACAGTGTCTTTTGAAAAGCAGATATTTTTAATTTGGTGGTAAAGTCCAATTTATCATTTTTTTTTTCTTTTTTGGGAGGGGGATACCAGGGATTGAATTCAAGGGCACTTGACCACTGATCCACATTCCCAGCCCTATTTTATATTTTATTTAGAGATAGGGTCTCACTGAGTTGCTTAGGGCCTTGCTAAGTTTCTGCGGCTGGCTTTGAACTTTCGATCCTCCTGTCTCAGCCTCCCAAGATGCTGGGATTATAGGCATGGGCCACTGCACCTGGTCCTCATTTTTTTCTTTTAAAATACATTTATTTAAACATTTTTTTCATGTATTATTTTTTAGTTGTAGGTGGACACAATACCTTTATTTTATGTTTATGCGGTGCTGAGAATCGAACCCAGTGCCTCATGCATGCCAAGTGAGCACTCTACCACTGAGCCCCAGCCCCAGCCCTTAAGTACATTTTAAATACATTTCTTTTAATTTTTTTTTCTTTTTAATAATACAGCACTTCTGTTGTTATAACCAGGGAATCTTTGGCTAGCTCAAGATCACAGAGATTTCTTCCTATCAGATCATCTGGATATTTGGCTATTGGGTAAACATTTTTTTTAAATTTCTTAATTTTTAAGTTGTAGATTAACACAATACCTTTATTTTATTTATTTATGTGGTGCTGAGGGTCAAACCCAGTCCCTCTCATGTGCTAGGCAAGCGCTCTACCACTGAGCTGCAGCCCCGGCCCCAGGGTGATTGTATGGATCATGTGTCCTTCTCTAGAGCTCTGGAAGGTACATTCTCTGAGGGAGCGCCTGGAGATGTACATTTGATGAACATTGCATGAGTTTTCCCGACCTTGAATTTTGAGAATTCCTGGCTTACTATTTACAGTTAGGAGATTTCTGGGCAGGGCTCTGGGTGTGTGTGAGTGTATGTGAGAGAGAATATGAATATGACATGTTCCTGAGAATCAGCAGCTAGTCTGGGAGCCATGAAATCCCTGAGTAGGGAGACCAGGGCTAGTGAGGGGTAAGGTGATGTGTGGTTGTATCCCCCTCCACACCTGCCTTTGCTCTCTCCCAGGCTCACCTGCACTTCAGCCAAAGTGCTGTTGTCCTAGACCCACCAGCAGGTGGCACCCTTTCACCAGCCCAGCAGGCCACGGGAACCTGAGCCCTGACCAGGTTGTTGGTGGGGGAGTGCCAGGTCCTCACAAGGGCATCCCCTCCTGCCAGCTCACTTCCTATATTTACACTTCAAGATGACCCTGCAGGGATGTGATCTTACAACCTGCTTTTTGGAACAAGGGTACTCAGAAAGAGAGCATTCAGGAAGCAGTTTAATACCCGATAACTGGATCATAACTGCCTTCTTAATTAAAAAATCCACTTCTTGCTGGGCACCATGGTGCACACGTGTTATCCCAGCAGCTCAGGAGGCTGAGGTAGGAGGATTGTGAGTTCAAAGCCAGCCTCAGCAACACAGTGAGACCTTAAGCAACTCAGTGAGAACCCGTCTCTAGATAAAAATACAAAATACGGCTGGTGATGTGGCTCAGTGGTAAAGTGCCCCTGGGTTCAATCCTTGGTACCCCCCAAAATAAATAAATAAACAAAAAACCTTAATCAAACACACATTGAGTACCTGCTGTGTTTGCTCTGCCCAGGGCACCTGCTTGTAGAGTGTCCAGTCTGGAGGGGGAAGCAGACTACTCTGTCTGTCTCTCTCTCACACATACACTGAGGAGGGCGAGTAGCCAGGGCTACAGCAGGAGCAGTTTGTCTGCCTTGTTGAGTGGTGGCCTTGGCCTTGGTCGAGGCTTGTTGGCCTGCAGTTCTAGGGCAAAGGAAGGAAGCTGTCACCTATGGGGGTAGAGGGTGTGGACCTGGGGAGTCCTCAAGGTCGACCAGGTGGAGTAGGCCGCTTAGCCACCTGAATGTCCCTTACCTGTAGGTGTTTTGTGGGCACAGGGGAGGGATGGGCTCCCAGGCAGCCCCCAGACATGGGGCTCCTCTCTCTGCTCCCCATTAGGGCTGAATTCTTGGCTCTGCCATCTTGCTCCCTGCCTCTCCTGGGGCTGTAGGCTGCGAGTTGGCCGGGCAGGGAAGGGGGACGGAGGTGTCCACTGCAGAGCCCCCTGCTGCTCTCCCAAGGGGAGAGCCCTCTCCCAGCCCTGCTCCATGTGGTACAATGTCAGGGGTCACCAGAAACCTTCTTCCTAAAATGCCATCTTTAGACACGGTCTCTGGATTGAGGGTCCTGGGAGGCCAAGAATGACCCTCTACGTCATCTCCCCTGTGAGGGCTTTTCTGTCTTGAGGGCTCAGTATTTATTTGAAAGGCAGGCTTTGAGTCTCTGGGTGGGCCTTTCTGTGTCCTGACACTATTGAGCCTTGGGCTGGATTGCTGGTGGTGGGGGCTGTCCTGTGTGGGGGGTTCAGCAACCTCCCCAGCCACTGCCCCCCATTGCTGGTTGTCTTTGTCCGTCTGTCCAGGCTGCCTAACACAGCACCATGGATTGAGCAGCTTATGCACAACAGAAATGTACTTCCCGTGGTTCTGGAGGCTGGGAAGTCTGAGACCGTGGTGCCAGCAGATTTGGTGTCTTGGAGAGGTTCTGTTCCAGCTGTCTTCTTGCAGGGTAATCTCACAGTGCAATGGGGGAGGGACCTCTCTGGGGTCTGTCTTCTGAGGCTGCTAGTTGTGTGTGCGAGGGTCCCTTCACAACCTACTCACATCCCCAAGGCCCACCTCTAAAGGCCATCCTTTTATGAATTAGGTTCCAACCAATGAATTTGGGGGGAGCACCATTCGGTCTGTAGTTCTAGTAGTACCCCCTCCCCTAGTTGTGACTACCAGAGTTGTCTCCAGACAGTACTAAATGTCCCCAGGGGGCAAAATGGCCCTGACTGAGACCCCTCTCTAGGAGGCCACCCTGTAAGCTGTTAGCATGGGCCTGGTGCTGGCAACTCTGCAGGGCAGGCTTCTCGCCACGTGGAGTTTGGTGAGCTGCAGGAAGACAGCTGCTCTCTCGTAGGAAGGGCTTCCACCTAGAGGTTAGGAGTTGGGGTCCCAGACCATGGGCTGACTCCCAGCTGATGGGCCAGGTTCCCTACTGTAAAGCATGGGACCCAGCCCTGGCTGGCTGCAGCTGTCTCTGTGTTAACCCTCGATGGCTTCCCCTTACAGAGTAAAGCCCAAACTTGTACCACAGAGCCTCAGGCCCATTGGGCGGGGTGGCGCAGGCCTGTAATCCCAGCGGCTCAGGAGGCTGAGGCAGGAGGACTGTAGGTTCAAAGCCAGCCTCAGCAACTTAGTGAAACTGTAAGCACCCTAGCGAGACTCTGTCTCAAAATATAAACTTAAAAAGGGATGGGGATGTGGGCTGGGGTTGTGGCTCAGTGTGGCAGAGTGCTTGCCTTGCACATGTGATGCACTGGGTTCGATCCTCAGCACCACATAAAACAAACAAAATAAAGATATTGTGTCCATGTATGACTAAAAAATATTAAAAAAAAAAAGGTCTGGGGATGTGGTTCAGTGGTTAAGCACCCCTGGGTTCAATCCCCAGTACCAAAAAAAGCCTCAGGCCTTTGCGATGCTGCTCCCTTTGTGGAGGCCTTCCCTCCCTGGGCCCCCTGTGGCTGAGCCCTTCTCAAGTTCTGAGGCCCAGCCTGAATGCTTGTTTTTTGGCCAGGTCTCCCAGACCTTCCCCTCTAAGTGTGCTTCATCCAATCATGTTTCTTTATAAAGCTATAAAAATTTATGTACTTACAGGAAAGTCCATAAAACAATAGAGCAGTTCATTGTTCAATAGAACAATGCAGCACTCAGCACCACCACCACCCAGGTGTAGACATAGACCATGAGCAGAAGCTCCTCCCACCCCCAGAGGTCGCCAGTGTCCTGTGTGATGAACCTTCCCCTGTCTGCTTTAGTTTTACCATGTGTGTCTGTGCCTCTGTATAGTTGAGTTTGCCTTGTTTTTATGCTCCATACATGGATTTGTAAGGCATATAGCTTTGTCTGTTTACCGCTCAGCCTTGTGATTTTGAGAAGCCTCCATGAGGGTACTTGAAGCCGTAGTCTGTTCTTTTGTTCACGGTTGTATAATATTCTACAGTGTGCACAAACCCCAGTAATTCACCCCATGCCACTGTTTGTGGACGCGCCGTGTTGCTGTGACTGTTCCTCGCGCATCCCTGGAACACGTGTGCAGTGTGCACCCAGGCTCTGGGTGGTGAGTGCCCCTAGGGAAGGCATCATTCAGGCTTGCCTGGGTTCTGGCTACATGGGTGGCACGGGGGGGACAGGGAGAGCTGGTGCGGTCGATGCCCAGTGGGTCTGCAGAGAGTAGCCTGCGGGTTCTGTCCGTGGCTGCAGAGGCAGTCAGTAAACTCTTGGGGGGACCAGGGGGTGTGAGCCTGACAGGATGAGCCAATGCAGAGAAAGGGACGTAGGGGACACCTGGTGTGGGTGTAGGCATTATTCAGAGGCAAAGAGCCAGCTTGGAAAGGAAAATCAGGCGAGCTTTCAGGGAGTCGGACAGCTTCACTGACAGAGATCGGCCCCGTGTGGCAGCCGGTGAGGCAGAGGGGCAGGGCCTGGCCTGGGATGTGCGATTAGTGCCAGCTCTCCCCTGGGCACCTGGGGCGCTCCGACTGCTTCTGGACTGGACACCAGAGCAGCTGGTGCCAAGTGCCATGTCCCCATGTTGGGGGTACAGAGCGCACTGTTCAGGAGCGAGGAGAGGGCTGGGTGGGGCTTCTGGCAAACCCTGCCCCCCAGGCCTGGGTCGAGTCTTACCTCCTTGTTCCCTGGTCACTGTAGGACTCAGTGGGAGCCTGTCTGGACCCTGTAGCCTCAGGGACAGGAGGAGCCATGGCGGGAAGGGGATCAGCTTGATGACAGCCTGTGGCTCCTGGGAGGGAGGAAGAGCAGATGTATCCAGGGATATGGAGAGAGGGTGGCTCGGCGGTGGAGCACCCGGGTTCCGTCCCAGCCAACTCAAAAGCACAAAGCAGGAGTGGGGTGAGTGGCTGAGCCCCAGCACGGCTGGCCTGTTCCTTGGGTGTCTGTCTCCTGCCAGGCCGCTGGTGCAGGTGACCTGTGGTGCCCTTACTGACTGGGTGAAGGAATTCCTGGTCCCATGGGCCCAACCCTCAGTTCTCCCTGCCTCACTCTTCTGTCTGCGGAAATTGCCCCAGGTGCGAGAACCGGCCTGACCTGAGCAGTCTCCCGGGGAGCCCCACGGATGGTGACAGTCTCTTCACAGTGAGGAGGTTGAGACCCAGAGGGTGCAGTGATACTTTGGAACCTGGAGACAGGTCACTGGATGGTTGGACAGTCGCTTTGGTTGTGTGACACTTGCAGAACGGAGTGTGAGCTGGGGAGGACTGAGTCCTGCCCTCACTGTCTTGAACGGTGTGCACACGCGACATCAGTTAAGCAGCCACACTGACGGGTTTGCACGGAAAAGGTGACATTGGTGTCAAACCTTAAAGGAAGAATTGGGGAGTAGGCTGGCAGTAGGGGACAGGAGTGGGGGCAGTCTAGGTGAAGGGTCTGTGTGGGCAGAGGCTGGGCGGCCTTGAGTGGAAGGCTTCTGTGGGGAGGGGCAGGGCTGTGACACAGGAGGGTAAAGGTGGGCCTGCAGTGTCATCCCGACTACCACAGGGCCAGACCCTCAGTTGCTGGTTTGTGATGTTGCTGGTTGGTGTAGTGCACAAGGTTTGGGATCTAAAGAGGGTCTGGCTGGGCACAGTGGCACACGCCTGTAATCCCAGTGGCTCTGGAGGCTGAGGCAGGAGGACCTAGAGTTCAAAGTCAACTTTGAACTCAGCAACTTAGTGAGACCCCAAGCAGCTCAGTGAGACCCTGTCTCTAAATAAAATATAAAAAGGGGGGGTGCTGTGGCTGTGGCTCAGTGGTAGCACACTTGCCTGGCATGTGTGTAGGCACTGAGTTTGATTCTCAGTACCCCATATAAATAAATAAAATAAAGGTCTATTAGCAACTGTTAAAAAAATATAAAAAGGTTTGGAATGTGGCTCCGTGGTTGAGTGCCCCTGGGTTCAATCTCCAGTTCCAAAAGCAAAGTAAAACAAAACAAAGAGGATCTGAGGACTGAAAACTCACAGAGTTTAAATGACCTCTGAGTAACACTATGAGCTCACATTTATTTAATACCCCCCGGGGGCCAGGCTGTCCCGATGCTAACTGTGCATCTCCTCCATCCCCACAGCAGCCTTGTGATTTAATCATCCCCCTGCTGTAAAATGGTCCTTCCCATTTTACAGATGAGGAAACCGAGGCACAGAAGGTCTAAGCGACTTCCCCAAGGCCACATCTACCAAGTACCGGCGGGGAGGGGGTTAAACTGAGGCCCTCAAGGGCAACGGAGGCCACTGTTTTGCTGGCTGGGAGCCAGGTGACGTGGCTGGTTTGTGACTAGCAAACCCATGTTGTAGGGAAATATGTGTCTTCAAGCCTGGAGTCACACACACCGTCTGAGTTCAGGAAGTTAAATGAGTGCGTGAGCCACCTCTGCTGTCCCTGATCTGGGTGGTGGTGGGAGTCTCTGGTGGTTTCTGAGGACAGTGACGGAATCGGGGCGGATTTAGGAAGGTCACTGCAGGACATGACACAGACGTGAAGCAGCTTCGGGGAATCCAGGGAACAAATGATCTGGTGCCTTGCTGGGGTGGGGCTGTGGGTGGAGACCCAGGACAGTGGCTGCCAGTGGCCGGGGGCAGCTGGGTGGCTGTCTGCTCATGCAGTCTGAAACCTGGTCATGTTTCACCGGAATAGAGACCTCTGGGCCATCTCGGGTGGATAGGTGCATTCCAATGAGCTGGGGCCCCCAAGGGACACCAGTGAAGCACATAGCAGGGGACTGGACAGATGGCAGCGTCTGCTGGAGCCGGAGATTCTGCAGAAGAGCCCCTGCCCACAGTGGCCTGCCCCAGGTGTCTCTGGCACTTGGAGCAGCATGTTTGAGGGGGGAAGCACAACAATATTGTTTGAAATTGCATGGGTAATTATGCATCCTGAAAAAGTGTGTGTTGGCAGAATAAAAATGCACGACCACAGGGAGACCGCCAAGTAGATAATTCTGTCGCATTAAAAGCTTGCATTGCTCAAGTGTGAAGGTTCTCGCCTTGGGGAGGTGATTTAACAAGGCCAAGGAGTTTATTAAAACCAAAATACTGACAGAATTGTAAACATGGCTCTGATGAGTTGGTGGGGGACAGAAGTGCATGCTGGGGGCGGACTAGCAAAGCCAGTCATTCTGGTATCGGGCCCCCAGCAAACCCTGAGCTGCGGGTGTGGTCACACATACACAATGAGCAATCTGTCATCTGCTGCAGAGGTTAGGGGATTGCGATTGCTTCTCAGGGACAGGTGCAGCCCAGGATCAGTAGCCTCCTGATGAGGGGGAAGTTAAGATCCTTTTAATTGGCAGCTGCTTGGTCTTGGATGACTGCGTTTTGCTAAGATGCGCATTTTGTCGTGTTCCGATTCATCCCCAAGGTCCCTTGTTTTGTCAAGTTGTTTCAGGCAAACATTCATTCACTGAGGGCCACCGCTGTGCCTGTCTGCACCGCCCTGCCACCAGGATGAGGACAGGATGGGCGAGTGAGCGAGGAGGGAGGGAGCTAACTAGGGCGCGGGCAGGTGTCCCATTAGGCTGTGGTGCTTGCTGTTACTTCGTCTGAATCATCCTCTCCTCGCATCTTGCCATGCCCTGCGCTAAATGTCGCTCCCTCTCCAAAAGCCCTCCCTGGCCTCCCTGGTAAGGTTTGTCCCTTCTCCACCCCTGTGACCTGTTGTCCCATGATACCATTTGGTTTCCCGGGGGCAGTGGTCACCGCACAGCCTTCTCCCGGGTACCCGTCCCTGTTCACTGCTCTTCTTCGTTGCTGGGCGTGCGCTCCTGGTGGGCCGGGCTCTGACTTGCTCACCGTCCTTCCTTGGACAGTGCCTATATTTGTCAGGCGAAAGATTCTACCTGATTTTCCCAGCAGCCCTGGAGAGGTGGGATTTTGGCATCATTCAGAGAAGGGGAGCTTGAGCCTCTGTGATCTGCAGGGGTTTGCCTAAACTCTCACGGCCGGCAAATCTTGTGCTGGAATTTGAACTTGAGTTTCACGCTCTCTTAAATATGCAATCCATCTCAGTGGGACCCAACTTCTGCCCTCGAGGAGTTCTCTGTCCTGCCAGGAAAAGCAAGACAAATGCATTCATAACTGTCATGTTCATTCGGTGGAGGAAAAAAACAAAACAAAGCAAAAACCCTCACATAAGCGACAACAGGACAGGGCCCTCACAGAGCCAGCGAAAATGCCACTATAGAGGTTCAGTTACCTTCACCAGGCATTTCACAGATAGGGAGTGTGAGGCCCTGACAGTGACCTGTCCAGTGACTTGATGAATGAAGGGTAACAGCAGATTAGAATCTGGATTCCTCAAGAGGAAAGCAAGCTCCACCTTTTTACTTGCTGTGTGGCTTTGAGCAAACTCTTAACCTCTCTGAGCCTTAATTTCCTTATCTGCAGAAGGGGATTGATTATAACTCTCTTCCTCAGAAGTGGTTGCCAGGACTACATAAAGTGACAGTGTTGCCTGCTTTTATTCTTTTTTTTTTTTTTTTTTTTAAATTTTTTTTTTTTTTAATATTTATTTTTTAGTTTTCAGCGGACACAACACCTTTGTTTGTATGTGGTGCTGAGGATCGAACCCGGGCCGCACGCATGCCAGGCGAGCGCGCTACCACTTGAGCTACATCCCCAGCCCCACCTGCTTTTATTCTTAAAGATGACCTCAGGGCCACTCCAAGGTCTGGGTTGACCACATGGCCTCTACTTGGGCCAGCTGAGGTCCCTTCAGAGCTGTTGATGGCCATGCTGTTGGCATGAGGGTGGCTGCTCTTTTGATTCCCTTTTGTGTTTGCCGTGAGTCGTTGATTAAATCAAAGTAATCTAATGTCAAATTGGTGCGTCGTTTGATTTTGCACTGTGCTTGGAATTAACTTTTGTTTTAAATTAAATGTTGGGTGGTTTTGTCTTCAAATTGTCATCTGGCTTGCCAGGAAGGACAGGATATTTTTGGAAAGTTCCGGATCCCATGCTCACACCTGTGGTGGTCCCCTTGTCCTGAGATGGCAAGACTAAGTGCCCTGCCAGGTGGCCTTGTCCCCAGGGCAGGACGGGCCCAAGACACCTCTGCCGTGAATTCCCAAGCCGAGGCCGGATCTTCGCGCCTTGCAGTGGTGTTTCCTGTGGACTGTCTGCGGGCACCTTGCCAAGCACCGTGCAGATGTTTCATTTCATGCTCACAACAACCTTGTCGGTGGGATCATCTTGTCCTCGTTTTTGTTTTAGCCCTGCTCGTGTAACATAAAACTCCCATTTTAAAGTCTGTTTTAGAATATTCACAAGATTGCTGAGCATCACCACTGTCTCCTTCTGACCTGTCTCCGTGCCCCCTAAGGAAACCCTTTCCCCATTGGCCGTCGTTCCCCATCCCCCTTGGCCCTGGACACCCTTCCTGTCTCCTCTCCTCTCCTGGATGTTTCACGGAAATGGAATCAGCCGGTATTGGACCTTTTGTGACCTGCTTCTCTCACTTGATCGTGTTTTGATTTTGTCACCTGTGTGAGGATGGCACTCCTGTTCTGGGGAAGCGGTATGCCACTGAAGGTGTTAGAGTTTGGATATGAGATGTCCCCCACGAAGGTTCCTGCATTGGGCAAGAGAAAAGAACCGGGTTTCAGCCCGGCGCGGTGGTGCCTGTCATCCTGGTGGCTTGGGAGGCTGAGGCAGGAGGATCGCAAGTTCAAAGCCAGCCTCAGTAATTTAGCAAGGCCCTAAGCCAGTGGATGAGATCCTGTCTGTAAATCAAGTATATAAAAGAGCTGGGGACGTGGCTCCGCGGCTAAGCGCCCCTGGGTTCACTCCCTGTACGGCACCTGAATCTGCACCTTAGCAGGAAACCCACGAAACGGTTCCCTCTGTCCTTTTAGCTTCAGGAGTCTCAATTACTTGAGCTCACCATAGCCTAATAGAAGGAGACCGAAAACATATAGTTCAAGCATTATCAATCACAATTGCTTTAGGACTTGACTTTACTCTCCTTCAAGCCTCTGAATACCTAGAAACATCCTTTACAATTTCAGATGGCGTATATGGCTCAACATTTTTTATAGCCACAGGCTTCCATGGTCTCCATGTCATAATTGGATCTACCTTCCTTCTAGTATGTCTCATTCGTCAACTAAACTTTCACTTCACATCAAATCATCATTTTGGATTTGAAGCAGCCGCATGATACTGACATTTCGTAGATGTCGTATGACTCTTCCTCTATGTATCTATTTATTGATGAGGCTCATATTCTCTTAGTATTAATCAGTACAATTGACTTCCAATCATTTAGTTCTGGAACTAACCCAGAAGAGAATAATAAACCTTATAGTAACTCTCTTTGTAAACTCTTTCATTGCTCTACTATTAATCTCCGTAGCATTTTGATTACCTCAACTAAACGTATATGCTGAAAAAGCAAGCCCTTACGAATGTGGTTTTGATCCCATAGGATCTGCTCGCTTACCATTTTCAATAAAATTTTTCCTTGTTGCAATTACATTTCTTCTATTTGACCTAGAGATTGCTCTTCTTCTCCCTCTTCCCTGAGCTTCCCAAACAAATAATCTTAACCTTATACTAACTACAGCCTTACTCTTACTCTTAATTCTTACCCTCGGACTAGCCTACGAATGAATCCAAAAAGGTTTAGAATGAATTGAATATGATAATTAGTTCAAAATAAAACAAGTGATTTCGACTCACTAAATTATGGGCTGCCATAATTATCAAAATGCCTATTATTATTCTTAATATTATATTAGCTTACTTTTCATCTCTACTAGGAATATTCATTTATTGATCCCATTTAATATCATCACTTTTATGCTTAGAGGGTATAATATTATCAATATTTGTTCTATGCTCTCTCCTAATTATAAATTTCCACTTTTCCCTGTCATTTATAATTCCCATTACCTTATTAGTGTTTGCTGCATGTGAAGCAGCTGTAGGTTTGGCCCTTCTCGTAATAGTATCCAATACATACGGCCTAGACTACGTCCAAAACTTAAATATTCTTCAATGATAAAAATTATTATTCCTACAATCCTACTCGCTCCCCTTATATGATTCTCAAAACCCTCTAGAGGTGCCGACGGAGGGTGGTGTTCACCCGGCTGCACATCAGAGTCACCTGGGGGAGCTTTGAAAACCCGTGATTCCCAAGATCCAGACCCTGCTAACTGAGTCCCCTGCTGTGGGAGGGACGCTGTGACATCAGGATCCAGCTGCCGCAGTTCTTCCAGTGCCTGGCCGTGTCACAATGGCAGCCGCCGGGATCTTGAGACGGTGGGCTACAGCCCGGCCTGTGATGGAGCTGTGGGCCGAGGGCCATGGGTGACAAAGCCAGGACCCCGACAGTCCTCACCAGCTCTTTCAAATCTCAGTCCGTCCTTGGCTCAGCTCCGCGGTGACCGCGGGGTGCCAGTGCTCATAGGACCCCACCCTGAAGCATGAGGACCGGTCTGCTCGTTGGAAACGCACGAGCCCTTGTTCTTTTGCCAAGCAGCAAACCATCCCAGGAGAGTTACATACCCCAGGAAGCCGGGTAGACAGTGGTTAGGGGCACACCCTGAGGCCCAGCTCTGCCTCACACTAGCCAAGGCCAGCCGCTCTGTGTCTGTGTCACTATAGAAAACAGGAATGGTGACGATCCATCTCCTGGGGTGATAAGGAGTCGATGAGTTAATGCAGATGGTGCTGAGTGCACGGACTTGCAGACAGGAAGCCCCTTGGAACGTTCTTTATTATTTCATGACTGGGTGACCTTGGATAAGTCAGGTGACGTTAAGCAAGTTGTGTCATTTTTCTGTAACTCAGTTTCATTGTCTGTTAAATAGGGACGAGCCTGGTGGTGATCTCATAGAGAGATTTCAGGGAGTCAAGGAAATATGAAGTCCGAAACAGTGTGGTTTCCGGCCCCTGGCCCCCAGCTGGCATCCGTGGGCAGGGGCTGCAGTTAATGTTGAGCTGAGGTGGGCGCAGGAGGAGCATCTGCTGGCCGAGCTGGGCAGGTCCTGCTTCTCAAGTGGAGCATCTGGAAGGATCCAATTGAAGGTTCTGGGATTATTATTATTATTTTTTGTACCAGGGATTGAACCCAGGGGTGCTTAACCCCTGAGCCCCCTCCCCAGTCCTTTTATATTTTATTTAGAGACAGGGTCTCTCTGAGTTGCTTAGGGCCTGGATAAGTGGCTGAGGCTGGCTTTGAACCTTCGATCCTCCTGCCTCAACCTCCTGAGCCACTGGGATGTCAGGTGTGCACCCCCGTGCCCTGCTCTGGAATGTTTTTGCCTATAGAAGTTTATGTGTTGTGTGGGCTCCAGCAGCTGGGGCTGGGGAGACGGGGTTTTTTAATAAGGGTAGAGGTTCATTTTTGCCAGATGCAAAAGTTTTGGAGATTGATATTACAAGGATGCTTAAAAATGGTAAGGAAGTAATTTTTTAAAGAGATGGAAATGTAATTTTTTTAGAGCAGTTTCAGGTTCCTAGCAAAACTGAAGGTGTTGAGTTCCCATATGCCCACCCCCACGTCACAGCTTCCCTGCCATCAACGCTGGCCGTGATGAGCCTGCCCGGACACATCCTTGCCACCCAGAGGCCGTGGTTTACATCCAGGGTCACTGTGCTGTTGTACATTCCGTAGGTTTGGGAGAATGTGTAATGACACGTGTCCACCATGTTAGTATCATAGAGTATTTTCACTGCCCCCCAAACTCTGTGCTCTGCCTATTCATCCCTCTGTCCCCCACCCTGGAAAGCCTAATAGGATTCTAAATCTTTGTTATGTGTATTTTATCACAGTTGAAAAGAAAGTTTGGCTGGGTGTGGTGGCTCAAGCCTGTAATCCCAGCAACTGGGGAGGCTTAGGGAGGAGGATTGAAAGTTTGAGGCCAGCCTCAGCAACTTAGTGAGATCCTGTCTCAAAATAAAAAGTAAAAAGGGCTGAAGATGGGGATCAGTGGTTAAGCACTCCTGGGATCAATTCCTGATACAAAAAAAAAAAAAAGATAAAAATTAAGTTGACAATGTCCTCCATGCTCATGGGTGTAAAGGATTGCCGTTGGGGGGGGGGCAGATACACCGTGTGGGATCGGGGAGGGTGGCAAGATGGTGATGGTGGCAGGGTGGCTGCTCTGGTTTCAATATGGTTTAAGTGTCTCTCCCAAAGGTTCGTGTGTCGAAGGCTTGAGCCCCAGGGTGGCAGTGGGAGGTGGTGGGACCCTTAAGAGCTGGGTCAGTGGGAGGTCGTTGGGTCACTGGTGGCGAGCCTGGGAAGGGGTTGCGTTCTCCTGGGGCCCTGGACTAGTTCCAGCAGGAGGGTGGTTCCTCTCCCCGCGCCCTGGCTTCCGGCCATGCTACGTTACCAGCCCCACGCGCACTCCTGCTGTCCTCATGCCTCCACCGTGAGGGCCTCCCTAGCACCAGAGCCCTCAGTCTCTGCCTGCAGGCCGATGAACCTGTTTGTTTTATACCAAGGACCAGCATTAGAGAGTTCATTACAATAACAGCAACTCGACGCAGACTGGGGTGGTTATCAACGTAGTTATAAAGAGTCTCTGACAGCGCGAGCCATTCTGTGGAGGGCCGTGGCGCCCTGTCTGCAGTGTTGGAGGGGGGGCTCTTTGCCCTCCAGTGGAGATGGGGAATCTCAGGTCTCAGACTGCAGGCTTCATCATTCAGTATTTCTCAGTTTTGCTTATTGATGAGAATCATCTGGGGATACATGTTAACAAATTCCTTGGCACGTCCCCAAAGCACCCGCTGAATCTCTGGGGGAAAAGGCAAGAACCAGCCTCTCCGGAGGAATTTTTTTGTTGTTTTTTTGGTATTGGAGATTGAACCCAGGGCACTGTACCGTGGAGCTACATCCCCAGCCCTTTTTTATATTTTATTTGGAGACAGGGTCTCCCTGAGTTGCTTAGTGCTTTGCTAAGTTCCTGAGGCTGGCTTTGAACTCGTGATCCTCCTGCCTCAACTTCCCAAGCTGCTGGGATTACAGGTGTGCACCACTGTGCCTGGCTCCATAGGGTTTTTACTGGGAGTTTGGGAAACTTGGGATAAATGCTCTCTAGTCTCCTCCTAATCCTAAGATTACATGCGGAAAGATTTCTTATGGATGTGGTCACGCTGGCCAGTTTCTTCCTGTAACCCTGACAGCTTTTTTTTCTTGACCATGCCACATCTGAGCCCCGTGTCTTGTTGGCTGGGGCCCCGTGACCCTGTCTGCCTCTGTGTTGAACCCTGCCACCAGGCCCACCTCCCAGCAGGGACTGGCAGGGGTTGGAGTTTGTCTGAGTCAGGTGCAAGCTCGGCCCTCGTGGTGCTCACTGCCCAAGTCATGCTCGCTCTGGCTGGGTTCTGCCCGATCCTTTTCATCAGGCATTCATTAGGATTAATGAGGTAGCCATTCATAAAAGACCCCTGCGTTTTGAATAAAAGGCATCTTCAGGAACACAGAGGACTGTTCTAATGAGCGGTTGGGGCATGCCGTGTGGCCCTCTTGCAGTGATGGTAATTATGGGATAATGATGCCCTGTGCCTTCTCCAGGGGTCTCTCCGCTCTGGGCTGCAGCCCGGCACCAGCAGCTGGAGGTGCTGGGGACAGGTGCTGGAGTCCAGCTGCCAGCTGGTGTTGGTGGCAGGCCCTGTGTTGTTCTGCTCCCCACTCTCCAGCCCCTGCAGGGGTCTACGGACCTGCACCCCAGGTAGCACCCTGCGGTTCTGGTGCCAGGGGCCTTCCTCCCTGTGCTCGGGGTAAGACCAGGGCTCTGGGAGATCGTGGAAGGCAGGGGCGGCAGGAAGGTAAGAAGCCCCCAGGAGAAAGTCCTGGGTGCCCCCAGGTTGCCACCTCTCTCCTCTGTCGAAATCTGTTCTCCGTCAGTCTGAATTTAGGGTGACCCAACATCCCTATTTGCCTAGGCCAGGGGAGGGCTTCCCCAGGAGGTGGGACTCTCAGTGTTTAAATTAGGGGAGCCCTGAGCAAGCTACCCTGCTGGTCACCCGACTTGACCCTTTGGTCTGGAATCTTTGCATTTGGATTTTTTTCTTTGGTGTCCTCCTAGCAAAATGGACAGTTCACCTGTCAATGGGGGCTTCATTTCCTTCCGTGAGGTTAACTCGCAGGTTGGGGGAATTAAATGAGTTACTACATAAGCAGTGCCTGGCGCCTTGTAAATAGTGCTGTTGGCTGTGTTTGAGTCCTTACTACTCTTTCCCCTTCATCAGGAGCACTTCCTCTCCCCACTCTGGAGACGGGGCCCACTTTGTGACTCTTCAGTGGTGTCTGAGGCCAGCAGGTGTCATTTCGCAGTTTTTATCCCCGTCCAATCAGGGTCCCTGGCTTTCTCTCACAAGCTCCTTTTCTGTTTCTCTTGTTGATATGGAACTGGGCACCCTCAATTTTCCTTGAATTTGCCAGATTGCTTTTTTCCAATGAAAGTTCCTGTCGAGGTGACCAGCACCCCAATAAGGCAGGTTCCTGCCCAGGAGGTTGAGCCACCTGGAAAAATAAAAAGTCTGAAATAATCAGTAAGAAATACAGTCAGAGCCAGAGACCAAATATAAAAAGAGGAGCACCTGATGGGCCTCCCAGTCCTGATAGGAGCTGGAACTAAACAACCCAAACAGGACCCCATTCCCCAATTTAAGGGGGAGCACATCAAAGGCAGGGATAAGGGCTCAGCGGGAGGAGTCTTGTTTGGTGCTTGCAGTAAACAGGTTGATGGGGTGTGACCTGCCAAAACGTCTTTCTCTGGTAGCTGTGTGGCTCCAGCAGGTCATTCCTATCCCTGAAACTGTGCTAGCACCTGAGTGGTGAGCTTAGGACAGGGTGCCCCAAGAACTGGGCGTCCTCACACCAGCAGGTTCCTACTGGGAGATCCCGATACCAGGCTTTCCTGCCTTTTTATCGCTTTAGTTCACACTCACGGTTCATAGATGACTCCCCGCAAGTTCCTTTTATGGTGGATATATTTTCTATTTTGGGGAGGGTACCTGAGATTGAACTTAGGGGCACTCAATCACTGAGCCCCATCCCCAGCCCTATTTTGCATTTTATTTAGAGACAGAGTCTCACTGAGTTGTTTAGCGCCTCACCATTGCTGAGGCTGGCTTTGAACTTGAGATCCTCCTGCCTCAGCCTCCTGAGCTGCTGGGATTACAGGTGTGCGCCACGGTGCCCAGTGCTATATTTTTCTATTTTAAAAGAAGCTCCCTCTACGTGAACTTGACCAGTGGTTTACATAAATATGTAGTCTATTTAAGTAAACAGGACTACAAATAGTAACAAGTTGTTCAAATCCTCTGAATTAATCACTCTTGAAGCGGTGGTCATTTTCATTTCTGTTGTCTTTCCCAGGCAGGTTTGCTTTTTTACCTAGTTGGAAGTACAGTGTGCATATGATTTTTATAGTTTGCTTTAAAAAATTCTTACACTCCATAATAATTGTGAACTGTAAACAAAGAAAACAATCAACAGACCTGGGTCAGTGATTCCAGTGGAAGTTTTACCAGCCTTTGGGAGAAGGAAATATCAGAACTCTAAATAGAAAATAGAGCCTGGTGCAAAGGTGTGCACCTGTAATCCCAGCGGCTTGGGAGGCTGAAGCAGTAGATCGCAAGTTCAAAGCCAACCTCAGAAACTTAGCGAGACCCTAAGCAACTCAGTGAGACCCTGTCTCTATATGAAATATAAAAAAGAGCTGGGGATGTGGCTCAGTGGTTAAGCATCCCTGGGTTCAATCCCTGGTAATAAAATAAATAAATAAGGAGGAAAAATAGAGACACCAGCAGGATGATTAATTAACTATTACATATAATTAGTCTCATTACTGAAATCATTGCGAATTAAAGAAAGGGATGTCATTTTCCTGATTATAATAGCAGAGGTTTTTTTATTTTTTTTCCTCCCTAATGATCCTATTACTTGTTGAGCAGGTTGTATGTAAATTGGCATAAATATTATAAGAAGCTGTTTGGCAGTACCTATCAGAGGCTATATATTTGTTTACTAATTGTGTTTTTCCCTTGTGAATATCTTATGTCCTTTTTATATCTTGATCAGTTTTCTTTATTCAATTACTTCAAGCATTTTCAACAATAAAAGGAACTCATATACCCTATTTACAGATCCTTTTTCACCATCTGTTGCTCACTTTTTTGTTTGAAGTAGTCTCACTCTGTTGTCATGGCTGGCCTCAAACTCTTGGGCTCCAGAGATCCCCCTGCCTTGGCCTCTAGAGTAGCTAGGACTCTAGGTATGCACCTCTGCACCTGGCTTACCTTACGTTTTTAGGTGTCCGAGGGTTTTATTTATTTATTTTTTAATGCAGTTTGTTTCTTAGTTCCTTTGCAGTTCTTTTATGGCTCCTGAGTTTGGAAAGCCATTGTCACATATTTGAGTCTATGTACTTCTGATTATTTAAAAATATATATTTTTTAGTTATCATTGGACCTTTGTATTATTTATTGATATGTGGTGCTAAGGATCGAACCCAGTGCCTCACACATGCTAGGCAAGTGCTTTACACTGAGCCACAACCCCAGCCCACTTCTGATTATTTTTGGTTGGATTTTTTAAAATACTTCACAGTGTAACTCTGCATCGGATTTCTTTCTTTCTTTCTTTCTTTCTTTCTTTCTTTCTTTCTTTCTTTCTTTCTTTTCTTTTCTTTTCTTTTCTTTTCTTTCTTTCTTTTCTTTAATACTTTTTAGTTGTCAATGGACCTTTATTTAATTTATTTATTTATATGTGGTGCTGAGAATCGAACCCAGGGCCTCACACACACTAGGCGAGCGCTCTACCACTGAGCTCTACCTAGGATTTCTTTTGGTTGTTAGACTGAGTTTCTCTCTTTTTTTTTTTTTTTGTTCTCCAAAAACTGTTAAGTGTTTTTTCTGACATAGTTTAATGAATCCTTACCTTCCCCAAGTTATTTGTGAGACTTCTTTTAACATTTTTTTCCTTTATATTTTGAGACAGGGTCTTGTTAAGTTGCTTAGAGCCTCACTGAGTTGCTGAGGCTGGCTTTGAACTTGCAATCCTCCTGCCTCAGCCCCTGAGCTGCTGGGATTACAGGTGTGTGCCGTGTCTGGTGTACAAATGCATTTTTAAAAGTATCTTTGTGGCTTTTTCTCTTTTTCTTCATATTGGTTGGTTGTATTTCCCACGATGATCGTCTCTCTGTACTTTCTGCTGTTGTTGTCTGAAATTGGATCTTTTAAGACTTTATTGCCAACATATAGGAGTATTATTGTCTTTCCTGTTTATTTTGATTGGCAGCTTTACTGGGCTCTCTTTAATTCAGGTAGTTTTTCAAGTGACGGCTTGGCACTTCTGATACGGTCCTGTGGTCACTTCATTGGCACATCATGACCATCTTGTCTGCTCTAGCAGCTGTGCCTTCCGCTCATGGGCCAGAACGTTTGAGGCCGTGTTCAGGGATACTGGTGATGGACGGCCTCCTTGTTTTTATAGGGAAGCTTCTGCCTTCCCTTGCTGTTGCTTCTGGTGTGTGTGATGACACCCGCTGCTCCCACCCAAAAGCACAATAAAAACTCCTTTCTGGCCCTTTGTATGCCTGACACCAAGCGCAAGCGGGTTTATTGTTTGAGGGTGTCCCTCTCTAGAATCCCCAGCCTGCCCCAAACTCTGGGCCTGTGGTGCTGGTCTGCTGCCAGCCCAGCTCTGATCCCTCTTCTGAAGTGTGACCTTTAGAGACGTGCCCTTCCCTGGGAGGACGTGGTGCTCTTTTCTGCCCGCCCCACTTCCCGACATAAGAGCCGGTGACTGGCGCTGGACAGCTGCAGGCTGAGGTGCCCTGGACCCGAGGAGGCTTCTCAACGTGTTGTCCAGAAGGGGAGGCGGGGATCCTCGGCCATTTGAACTGTCGCCCTTTCCCAGCTGTGCCAGCTGTCCTCTTTCCTTCTCACACTGTGTCACCGAGGTCACTAGTGCCCCTGCTCTGCTCCAACCTGCAGGGCTTCTGGCACCTCGCACTGGCGTCCTTCCAGACCAGGGGGAAAGCAGACGCAAGATCAAGTATAGGGGCTGGGGATGTGGCTCAAGCAGTAGCGCGCTCACCTGGCATGTGGGGGGCACTGGGTTCGATCCTCAGCACCACATAAAAAAAAAAAAATGAAGATGTTGTGTCCACCAAAACTAAAAAATAAATAAATAAATAAATAAATAAATAAATAAATATATATATATATATTTTTTTTTTAAAAGATCAAGTTTAGTGCCGTGCAAGGTGAGGAGGTCTCATTTGCCTTGAGGCTCAGGGGCTGGAGCAGGCGTGCTGAGGGGGCAGAGAAGGCTCCCGGAGGAGCTGACCTTGAACAGGGACTTGGAGCCAGAGGAGAAGTTCTTGGGGCAGGAGGGTGAGGGCTTCAACTGGGATTTCCACATACTTATTTATTGTGGCTATTAGAAGTAGGACCTTTAAAATTGTATTTAATTGCTAGCAATGAGAATATTACTGAATTTTGCATATTTGCTTTGGAATAATCTGCAAAGGCCCAGAGGCCTGGGAGAGTCTGGCATCTTTGGGGGGAAAGTCAAGAATTGCCGAGTTAGAGGGACAGTGCCGTCAGTGGGTGAGGGGTCTGGGGCCCAGGGCTAGGGAGCAACATGGGTGGCCCTGGAGGGCTTCTGAAAGAGGTGGGGTGAGAGCTGACCTGGAAGCATAGAGAGGATTTGGATAGAGGGGGAGGGCTGGGAGGAGAGGGACGACATGGCAGTGTACCTGCTAGGCACTTTATCATTTGATTACATTTACTCTTCCCAGTAGCCTTGCCAGGCAGATGATGATATCCCCATTTTACAGATGAGGAAACCGAGGCTCAGGGAATTGAAGTGACTTGTAGGAACTGGACAGCCTAATTTGTGAGCCTCTATGCTTTTGGGGTCCCCCTACTGCTATATATATGTATGCATATATATGTGTACATGTATATATTTATTGGCATTATTGAGATGTAATTCATGTACTATATAATTCCTGCCTTTAAAGGGTACCAATTTTTAAAAATATTTTTAGTTGTAGATGGACACAGTAACTTTATTTTTTATGTGGTCCTGAGGATCAAACCCAGCGCCTCACACATGCTAGGCAAGTGCTCCACCACTGAGCCCCAGCCCCAGCCCCCTAACCTACTTTCTGTCCACAGATTTGCCTGCTCTGGACATCCCGTGTGAATGGAAGCATATAGCATATGGGCTTTGTGATGGACTTCTGGGGCGTGGTGTGTTTCCCGTGGTCTGGTCACATTACAGCATGCCTTGGTGCTTCATGTCTTTTCGTTGCTGAATACTATTCCTTAACGAGGCTCCATCCCGTTTTGTTGGTCTGTTCTGCAGTTGATGGTCCTTGGGTCGTTTTTACTTCCAGGCTCCTGTGCATGGTGCTGGTGTGAGCACCTGCGTGTAGTGCGGTGTGGCAATGTGTCCTCGTTTCTCTTGATATGTAGGAGCGTGTTTAACACCAGGGAGCTGCTGGGCTGTCCTGGGGGGCAGCTTCCCTCTTGCGACTTATCCGAGGCTTGCATGCAGCGGGATGGGACTGGAAGGTCAGGCCACGGAGCCTGTGTGCATTTCATGTTGTCAAGCAGCTGACGTGAAGTCGCCTTAAGACGCTGCTGAGTCTGATGATTCCAAAAGGACTCGGTCCTTCAGAGTTTGAAGGACGCGGCTATGAATGCCGATTGTCATTGTGCCAGCAGGTCCGGCCTTCAGTGTGTTGCAGCTAGTAGGCTGTGTGGTAGAGAAGGTGCGCGGCTAAATCCTGAGGTCAGTCTTCGAAGGAGGGACAGGTGTGAGTTAATGCTGATGAGGGGACTCCTGGAGAGGGAGGGCGGGGTCTGGAGCCTGTCCCTGGGGAGACAGGCGGGAGGTGCGGAGGCTGGGCAGGAAGATGGGCTTGGGTCCGTGTGGGTCTGGGGCACGTTCCTGGGCAGCCAGGTGGGTAACTGTCGTCTTTCTCCTCTGGCTGCAGACCTGGCCGAGTGCAAGCTGGTTTCCTTCCCCGTCGGCATCTACAAGGTCCTTCGGAATGTCTCCGACCAGATCCACCTCATCACCCTGGCTAACAACGAGCTCAAGTCCCTCACCAGCAAGTTCATGACCACGTTCAGTCAGCTCCGAGGTAGGCCGCAGTCAGCCCAGCAGGAGGGCATGGCCAGCCATCTTCCTTTAGACTGACCCTGTGTGAGTGGTGTCACTAGAGCCAGTCCCCAGTCATGAATCACCCATGAAGTCATTTCCGGGGAAGGCTTTCGGAGGGGCCTGCGTCCTCCCTGCAGCCTGGAAACCTCCAGGGTGGCTTCTGTGTCTTGCTGGCCAGGTCTCCTGTTCTGAGCAGACCAACGGGACATTTGCTCTGAGGCACAGGAAGCGTTAATCCTCCGTAGGCTCAAACGAGCTCCTTGCTCTCCTGAGCTGCTTCCTGAGTTCAGGAGTGACGAGGGCCAGGCGAGCTGGCATATGTCTCTGAGCATTTTCTCTGAACATGCAGAACAGTTGGCCAGGCACCTAGGCGGGAGATTAGCAGGATGGGCATTGTGATTTCTTTTGAAACGGCTCCTCTGGATGGATGAGCAGTGAGCACCAGCTACTGTGGCCCTACTCCCGTCTCTAGACGACAGTCCCTCCCTCCTCTGTCACCTGTGGAGTGGAGCCACAGCCTGGGTGCTTGTGTGTTGTGAACTGATGGGTGGGAGAAATGCCAGAGGTGGTCCTGGAGTTCCCATCTGAGGGGTACGGAGAGGGTCTGAGACCTGTTGAGAGAAATGAGTAACAAAAATGCTGGTGCTGCCTTAACCGCTTGAGCAAGCAGGTCTCAGCCAGCTGAGCTGGCCCAGCTTCCTGAGGAGGCGTGGGCACGGGGCAGAGCCCAGAAGGGAGAGGGAGGCACGGATCAGCAGACATGGTTCAGCAAGGGAAGGGGCTTATGCAAGGTCTCCAGCAGGAACCAGGCAGGACCTGGAGAGGCCACTGCCCAGGTGCACACAGAGGGGCCAGGAGGAGGGCCTTGTCTGGGTCCTCACTTCTGAGGGACGCTCACAGAGCTCAGTGACTGGGGAGGGGCGGGGCCCCTGGCAAGGCTTGCTGCCCAGAGATGCCCACTGGTGCTGTCGCCTGGCCTGGCCTCCCTCCTTTCTTTTCCTGTAGCTGATGCTTTACATAGAAGATGGGGCTGCAGAGCCAGCCAGCTCCCCAAACCGGTAGTTCACGTTCCTGGTGGCATTAGAATCTCATGAGGAGCCTTTCTGTTAATACTGTCATCTTTTTTCCTCTTTTTTTGTACTGAGGATTGAACCCAGGTTTGCTTTATCACTGAGCCACATCCTCAGCCCTTTTTATTTTATATTTTGAGACAGGGTCTTGCTTACTTGCTAAGGCTAGCCTCAAGCTTTTGGTACTCCTGCCTCAGCCTCCTGAGCCACTGGGATTACAGATGTGAGCCACCAAACCTGGCACACTGTTTTCTTGATCAGATGAATCAGAATATCTGTGTGGGCCTGGGCCTAGGCATTCATTAGTACCTGCATTGGCCATTCTAAAGTGCTGTCAGTCACAGTTAAGGGTTATAAACACAAATACCTAAGAGGTTAGCATTTATTGAGTGACTTGGATTGGGCATGTGGCAATAGGGAATGGTGGGGACTATGGCAAACTAGTCCATGCTCTATTCAGCCTCAGCCAGGGGCGTCATGAGAGGAAAGGGGCTGGCATTGCCCATACTTCTGCTTATTTAATGAAGCAGGAAATGAGGATTTTATGTGAATTTTCCTAAGTTTTGCATAAAATAAAATCCAATAAAACATATTTGCAAGTTAGATTTATCCCACAGGCCACCAGTTGAAAGATTTCCTGTACTATATCAGCGTGGCCTCTCTCGTTGCACTTCATGGATGGAGGAAGGAGTCAGGGAGGAAGGACCTGTCCAGGGCCTCGGAGCAGTTGCTCACCTTGTTGGCCAGGGCTGCCTTTCAGGGCCACCTGGGTCAGCTCGAGTGTCCTCTAGTGCTGTATCTGCCAAGGCAGGGTTGGACCTTTGCTCTCCAGAGGAGAACAGAGAGTTGAAAATGAACGGTGGGGGTGCTTGGGGCCCAAGAAGAGCACAGCCAGGTAGGAGCTTCCTTTGGGCTGGACGAGAGGGCCTCCGTGCTTTCTTCCATTACCCGTCCCTCGAGCACCTGCCACCTTCCACACCTGGGTCTACAGCAGGGAAACAAAGGCCAGTACGCCAGGGTGTCACCCCGAAGGAGCCCAGGTTGGCAGGACAGACTCTGAGGCCTGGGATGCGGGTGGGGACAGAGTGCGGGAGGCCACTGCAGGAAGAGGATCGATCCCTAAGAGTGGCGTGGCTGGGCGGGTGTGGGGCAAGAGCTTTCCAGGGACTCGATGCTGAGGTGGTGGCTCCTGGGATCAGTCAGTGGGGCCAGGCCAGCAGCCTGGTCAGCAGGGCCTTGGGAACGCCTCTCAGAACCCGCTGTGGAGACGTGTCTCCTGACCCCCTTGCCTCCAGTCTGTTGGAGGGTACTGAGCTCCTTCCTCCTGACGCCCCCACATCACCGGGATATGAAGGGCGGCCGGAGCAGCTGCCGATTGGATTCCACACGGTGGGTGGCGGGACGTCCTGGCCAGGCGGGGATAGAGCCGAGGGCCTTACTTGCTCTCAGCGAGATGGCTCTGGCCTGAGTCTTCGTTGTGGTTTCTCTTTGATCAGAAAAACCCTCTTCTTTTATGTGTGAAGAGGAGGCCCTGGGAGGCCACGCCAGCCCCACAGGAGAGAACCATCTGCCTGCTCCCAGGGCTTCACTGGGGACTCTCCTCTGTGAGGTTCATGTCCCCCCACCAGGACTGGGTCATTGTTAAGTGATTCCTTCCCCTTGATGGACCCACTGTAGGGAAGGAAGAAGCAAGACCAAGGAGGCCCCGGGCCCAGACAGGTTGGCTGGAATGGCAGGTGGGTCCTGTGCAGAGTGGCCCCGGGGTGCAGTTGTGGCTCTGCTGTCTCTTCCTGTCTCCCCACTTCCTTGCTGGTCACTCAGCTCTTTAGAGTGAGTGGTCCTGGGCCTGCCAGGCCATGAGGATACGAGACAACAGCTGTGGAGGTGAACCGAGACCCCCGAGTGGGAAACGCAGAGGCCTCTTGTTCTGCACTGGGCTCGGCCCCTCTCACCTGCACTTGGCAGAGACGCAAAGGCGGGCAGAGGAGAGGGAAGGCTGCCGGTCTGAGCGGTGGCTGCTGGTGTGGGGGAGGGCAGCGGCTCCCCAGAAGTGGGCCATCCTGAATGTCTGTTGGGGGGCCCGTTGGTTCTCTGGTTGGTGTGTGGTTGGAAGTGGAGACAGAAATCAGGGAGCTGTCAGTCATTAGTGGAGCCAGGCTGATCCTCACAGGGTCCTCAGTGGCTTGCTGCCTTGGATTCCTTCAGTCTGACTCCTCAGGCCGTTGTCCTTCCTGGGAGGACAGGATACCCAGGCCCTCCCAGCCCCACACTTGGTGTTAGATCCTTGTAACGCCCACACCCTTTGGAGATGATAAAACAGCTAAGAGCTGCCCGCGGTCCCAGAGGGGCCTCTCTTGGCAGGGAGGCAGGTGTGAGGGGCGGAGCTAAGGCCACAGTGGGCGCGGAGGAGGGGAAGTGGGCTCTGTTTGGGGCGAGTGGGGAGCCAGAAAGCCTCCCTCGGGGTTGACAGATGGGTAGGTGTTTGCCGAATAAATAAGGGGGAGTTTTCAAAGCATGTGTTTGGGAAACAGCTGGGAAAAATGGTACCAGACTGAATGTTGCAGACCAGCAGGATACAGGGTTGTCAGGGCCTGGCCCTGGGAGCTGTCCACCTGGGGAACATTCAGGAAGGGTCCTGGAGGGACCGTTGGGGTAGCCAAGAAGCTGAGAGAGACATGAGGACAGGAGGAGCCTTGGGCAGCAAGGCACGAGGTCAGGAAGGCTGGGGAGATGGCTGGCCTCAGAGGCCTAGCCCCAGGCTTTATCCTCCTCCAGATCCTGAGGCCCCTCTGCCCTTCACAGCGGGAGGAGCTGCTGTGGGCACTGCTAGGGCTCTGGCTGGTCCAGGTGGGCACGAAGCCCTGGCTGTTCTGGGCCGTGGGGCTGGGCGCCCCTGTGGAGACCAGCCCACCCCAGGGTCCCGGAGCTGGAGGAAACCCGGCCCAGCAGAGGCCCAGCGGTCAGAGCTGGCCCCAGAGGGTGGGGGCCGCAGTCACTCTGACCTCTGGCCAGGTGGAGCTGAGATGTTCTCCTGGGCTTGTGGCACCTTCTCTGTGATTCTGTGGCAGTGACGGGCTTCTGGTCCCTTTTCAATGTTTCCTTCGGTGTGTGGCAGGAGATGCCAGCCAGCCATCAGCATCCGGGTAGGACGCGCAGGATCCTCCCCAGGCTCTGGGCCTGCAGCAGGCGGGCACCCTGCCAGGCCTGTCTGCAGAGGGCCCCTGCTGCTCCCCAGGCAGCCCGCCCACCTCGCCACAGGGCTCTTCCCACAGCGGCTCCTTTGAATGTTGCCAGAGAAAACTGCAATTTTCCTCTTTGCCTCAGCCAGCAGGGCAGGAGGGAGAGCTTCTCTTCCCCTCTGGTGAGCTGCCTGGATCCGAGGGCTGCAGGTCATTTCTGCTCCAGCCTCGCTCCATGGCCGGTGTCCCGGGTGGGTGTGGGCAGAGGGCATGGAGGGGCTAGTGTGACGCAGCTGGGGTCACTGAGGCAAGGGTGAGTGGGACAGGCGGGTCCCTCTCTTCCTTGTGTTGTTCTGTCCAAGCTGCCACTGTCCACACGGGTCAGGAATCTTAGGAGGTGTTAGGGGGCCGAGAGGGACAGTAGACTGTGGGGAAGTACTTACCAGGGGCCTGGAAGGGCATCTTTCCTGGTGTTCTGGGAGGGGAGGATAAGGAGCAGGTGTCCCCTGTACAAGATAAGTCTCCAGAGCCGGGGAGCGAGGAGTCCTCTTGGGAAAGGCCACAGGGCCATCTCCTCCATCAGTTTTTACCATCCCTTCTCAAGGGGGCCTGGCCCCTGGGGTTACTTAGATGACCTCAGCAGAGGCCCAGCCGTGGCCCCTGCATGCTTCCAGGCCGGGGGTCAGCCCTCCCGGCAGAGTTAGAGGGACCCAAGTCCACGGGCCTCCCCACCTTTAGGATGGAACCCAGAGGTGGGATCACCAAGGTCAGAGGGCACGAGCGCCAGAAGGCTGTGCTGCGGAGAACTGAAGAACGGCTGGGCAGAGGCCGGCCAGCTGCAGAGCCGGAGGAGTACGTTCAGTCCCCCGGGAGGGAGCTGCCGCGGCCTGGAGAGGAACTCCTGCCACACTCGCAGGCCCTGGCAGCCTCGCTTCCCACCCCGCAGGGGGTTCATGCAGTGCACATGGGGAGGGGACACGCCTGGGACCCTGGGACATCATGACTCTGAATAACTCTGATGCCTCTGTCCTCCGGGGCCCAAGCTCACGTAATCCTGTGTGACACAGGGTTCTGCAGTCGTCATCGTCCGTTCCTCCGCCCCCCCCCCCCCGTGGTTTGGATGCCCCTCCCCCCACTGCCCATTCAGTTTTGGACCGTCCTTCCCGTCCCTGCCATACCCACCCGGCTCCACAGCTTCATTTGTAAAAGTGTGTCCTGTGTACTTGTTTATGTTTTGAACAGGCACTAGACGCATTCAGGCCAAGAGCTGAAAAGGACACTTGGGAAAAATAAGGCTCTCTCAGTCCTGTCCCCAGATGTCCAGTTCTCTGTCCAGGCACCCTTCATTGCCAGTTCTAGAGATAGCCTCTGCCTCTGCGAGCATTTGCTGTTAGCATTTGTAGCCTGCCACTCTATGGGCAGGCGTCATTGAAGTCACGTTACAAGTATAAAACTATTCAAATCTTCTTGCTTCTGTCAGGTAGATTCTCTTAGTATCTCTCCTTACATGAGGAAAGAAACTGAAACAGAGAGTGTGAGTAACTTGCCCAAGGTCACACAGCAAGCGAAGATGGTGTTGGGACTATGGCTGCAGACCCAGAGCTCTTTGATAGGCTGGGCATGGGAGTAGGGTACTGCACTGCTTTATGTCTTGCTTCTTGGACTTGGTGGTATGTGTTAGATCTTGGCTCACGTTGGTACAGCGAGAGCTGCCGTAGTGTTTTCTTGGAGATAGAATGTTCAGTACCTCATTTTCGCCCTTGACCCAGTTAAAGGAGTGTTTTCAGGCCTACTGTGGAGAGAGTGGCTTTCGGGAACTTCTCTCCTGCCTCGTTACCCGCTGACCCTGCGGGCAGTAGTGTCTCTGGGTGAAGTCCTCTTGCACTAAGCACGGGCCATTTGAAGGACACTTCACTGCCAGACTCCACGTCTGACGCTGCCCTTTGGGGAATCCAGGAGGTGGGGGCGTGATTGCTCGGTGACACGGGGTCAGAGCCGAGGGACTGATTGGCCCTTGATGGCAGGTGTGTTTGGAGCTGCATTGTCCCTGAGGACCGGCTGTGTAATCACCGCGGGCCAGCCTCGCCGTACCTAATGGAGTCAGCAGGTGTCCCCGCTCTGTCCAGGTGGACCTCAGCACTCGGAGCCAGCCTGGCAGTTGTCCAAGTGAGGCCCACGTGCAGAGTAATCGGGGGCTTGGGGAAGGAGAAGTCAGTCCTGCAGGAATAGGACATGAAGAAGTGCCATGACTGGGGCTCAGGCCAAGACACTGTGGCAGTGGGATGGCATGGGTCCATCCCCAGGGCCCAGTTGGTTCAACTGAACCTTGTAAGAAGAGAGCAGGAAGGAAACTTGGGAGCCCATAATGTGGCCCCAGGGACCTGAGGCCCTTGGCCCTCTCTGCCCAAGAGAAGGGCTGGGAGACCCTGTGCAGGAGGTGGGGTGCCATGACCCCAGGGTAAGGAGCAACACCAGGCCTTGCTATGCCTGTGTTCAGTTGGGAAGTTGGCACAGAAGATGATCAGGTGACTGAGGCTGTGGGCCTCACTGTTGTTCTTCCTCTGAAGTGGAAATAGCAGAGAAAGGGCAGGCCACATAGGAGATAAAAAGAAAGTAAATTCATCAGCATCCTCCTTGTTGATCTGACTGACCTCACCAGGTCTCAGTTTCCCTGAGAAGTGGAGTATATTAGTTTGTTTTGTGTTGCTATAACGAAATACCCGAGGCTGACGAATTTATAAAGTAAAGAGGTTCTTTTGACTCAGAATTTTGGTACCTGGAGGATCCAACAGAATGGTGCTGGTGTCCTGATGAGGGCCTGCAGCCCCGTCACAACATGGCTGAAAAGCAAAAGGAAATGGACCGCGTGTGGAAGGAGGCAAATGTGTGGGGTGGTCTCAGTCTATAATAACCCACTCTCTTGAAGACTGATCCATTCCTTAAGACCAGCATCAATCCTTCCTAAGGGTGGTGTCCCCATGACCTCTTTACCTTGCACATGACCCAGCTCTTAAAAGTCCCACCACCTCAACATCACCACACTAGGGACCAGCCTTCTAGCACAGGAAGCTCTGGGGACACAGTCAAACCACGGTCTAACCCGTAGTGTGGGAAGACACCTCCCTATTCCACCCAGGGTCTTGTGAGGTTGGATTGATGGACACAAGGTGCCAGGCGGAAGGTTCTTGTGATGGTGGTTCCGATGCTGAGATGATGGGGATGCTGTGGGGTTTAGAAGTCTGACCAGACCGTCAGCAGGAGGGCCAGCCACAGAGACCTGTCTCCACCCAGGGAATCGGAGATCCCAGGCCAAGCCTTCAGGAGTGGACACCCTGAAACTCAGAAGGGAGAAGTGGCCTCCAACCCGCCTCCGGGCAGACACGAGGCAGGGCCTCGGCTCGAACTCTTCGCCAGGGAAGCGGGCCATCTGGTCGCCAGAAGTTTGGCTAATGCCGAGGGGGTCTTGGGGGATGGCACAAGGAGAAGTGGGCTGCACGTGATGATCTTTGGTGGCAGAGGCAGGATTTGGCTGTAAGCACTGAACCTCCCGCATCTCCGTCCTCTTGTCTGTGAGAGGGTGGGTGATGTTGGCGGGTGGCCTTGCAGAGTGGTCCTGGAGACCAGGGGGCCATGTGTGGGGTCGGTGGAGATGGCAGGGGGAAAGCAGCGACGCAGTCTGGGTTCTCACTGGGAGCACGGTAACGGCAGTGATTGTTGGGGGGCTGGAGAGCAGGGCATGGCAGACCCCAGACTGGCCCGTGAAGGCGGGGCCACTAGAATCACCTTCCTAGGTGGGACAAAAGAAAGTACAGGACACCTACTAGACGGGAATTTCAGACGAGCAGGGAATGATTGGTGATGTGAATATGTCCCGCGACGTATTTGGGGTGTCCTTGTACTAAAAATGATGACGTTCAAAGGCTGGGGTGGGCAGCTCTCCTGGAGGTGAAGGCCTGGCCACCTGCTGGGGAAGGACAACAGCCTGTGTGCTGGGCCGGGAGCAGTAGGGAGAGCTGGGGAGTTCAAGGTCAGTCACCTTCGTTTGTTCC